>NC_073692.1:113507051-113602909 GCF_029784155.1 Uranotaenia lowii
TTGTTCCGTACTGTTTCTGCCGGATTTGGCATCTTGCCTTTACTGTAAAAAGGCCATGGAGTGGTACGCCACCAACAACTTGCAGTTGGTTCCCATGGACAAGAACCCTCCCAACACGCCAGAGCTCCGCCCAATTGAGAAATACTGGGCTATTGTCAAGCGGAACCTTAAAAAGACCAAAAAAACTGCTAAGAACGAGCAGCAGTTCAAGGCAAACTGGCTTTCTGCGGCGAAGAAGGTGGACAAGGTGGCTGTGCAAAATCTGATGGCAAGGGTTAAGCGTAAGGCCCGGCAATTCGGATTTGGAAAAGCGGAAGCCTAACTGAATATTTTTCCTGAATTTTATGCTAATTAAACTTGAAAAAGAAATTTAATTTGATTATTTAAATCAAACGATTTCACCAATTTACACGCGTTTTCTGCCAGTAGCTGTCAGTTGACAGTGTCTCTCGGCTGACTCAAATGGACATAAGGCAGCACTGCCATTAGCTGTCAGTTGACAAGATCTCTCGCGTTTGGGTTCGCTAATGTAAGGGCCTCTTTCGGTCAATGAAAGTGATGGCATTCGGGTCGGTGCTTCACGCTTGCGCTGGGTGATTCCCCCGTGTGCTATACTGAAGTGTCACAAGTCCCAGTATCCTGATGTTCAAAACTTTTCTCTGGTATGGCTTTTGAAAACTGTTTGGCTAAAAATTTCCACGAAAATGGGTTCTTGAGGGTAACTGGGAAGTACTGTTTTTTACAGAGCACATCCCAAAAACACGCATACAAAAAAAAACAATCTTGTTTGGATGTACTTTGGAACACTTTTGAAGGAAAAAAGTGCTATGTTTTAACTTGCCGGCAATTGCTCTGGTTTATTTGGGGGACAATATTTTAGCCTTACGTATATTATTTTGCCTTTCTTACAGAAAGGTATAGTAATCGGTCGATTTGGGAGATCCTTAATTATGGGTCTTAGATATACCTTTATAGGTACCTATCGAATCAGCTCGACGAGTTCAGACGATGTCAGTGTATTTGTGTGTGCTGGTGTGATTTTTTGTAAACTTTGTCACGACGTTTTTGCGAAACTGGGAAGTACAATAAAAATGATTTTTGTCTTAAAAAATTAGATTTTTTTCCCTCTTCAATGTATAAAAGAAAGAAAAAAAACAAAATAGTTTGAAAAATAAATTTTCATAGTAATTATCATCAAATCATCACTCCAAAAACGTGTCAATATGGCTGGCTAGCCACAACCAGCAATCACTAAACTCAAGATTATCGTATATATGACGTCAAATTATACGTGACGTCATAGATACGCGCTTGCTATTTAAAAGTATGGACCTGTCGATGTGTGGAAGGGAGAACAGAGAGGCTTCACTCCCACTCAGGTTTTGATGTCATCCTGACAGAAACCGTATGGGAGGAAGAAGACAGTTAAAATTTTCCCGGCCTATGATTTTTTTTTTATTTTTATGGATAAGTTTGATACCGATCCATTACAAAAATTTCGGAACCGAAGCCCCTAATTTGAATCATAAAAATGGTTTTCACCAAGGGGTACTACCCCGAAATTGATGAAGTCGTTGATGAGTACGTCATGCCCACACTGCATGGTACGGAAGCGATAGTAACTTCGCCCAACATTATATTCAGGCACAGATTGCTCTGAGAAGGGGAAAGCAACACGGATACGCGGACGATGAATGTCCTCTCATCTTCTCACATGCCGTTCGTGCTTACAAAGCTTTTTCTTAAGCAGCAACGACAGGAGAGTATTTCGCCCGTGGAAGCAAATTAAATCTAATAAGACAAATGCTACTGAATACTCTCGAGCTTTAAGCTCTCGGGCTTGTTTTTTTGTTCCCTTTTCTCTTCCTCTCTTCAGATCTAACGTTGCGTTGTTGTTGTTGGGGTTGGTGTCTTGCAAAAACGATGACTGCTTGGAGGTCGATCTGAACTTTCACTTGCTGAAGCCAATGGAAGATGACAACCAAACAGTAGCGCCACCAAGCCCTCCATAGTAGAGTTTGAAGCATTTGGGATTTTTTTGGAACATGCATAAAAAGCTAAAAAGCTAATAATCATTATTGACAATGTCGAAGAAACAGAAAAAAACATTTTCGCCAGGTTGACCAAATACAAAAATGACAAAATCGACAAAATTGAAAAAATTTACTAAATAGACCAATTTGACAAAATTGACGAAATTGACAACCTACATAATTCATTGATTTGACAAAATTCACTTAGTTGAAAAAATCATAAAATTTGATGAAATTTATAAAATTGACAAAATCGAGAAAATTGGTCGATAAAATTCACTGAATTGACAAGATTGACAAAATTGACAAAATTGACAAAATTGACAAAATTGACAAATTTGACAAATTTGACAAAATTGAAAAAATTAACAAAATTGACAAAAGAGAAGACAAAATCGACAAAATTCACTAAATTGACAAAATTGACAAGATTGATAAAGCTGACAAATTTGAAAAAAAATGACTAAATTTACGATGACAAAATCAAAAAAATTCACTAAATTGACAAAATTGACAAGATTGATAAAACTGACAAAAATCGACAAAATTGACAAAATTGACCAAATCGACCAAATTGACAAACTTGGCTTAATTCATTGATTTGACAAAATTCACTTAGCTGAAAAAATCAT
The DNA here is from genome assembly GCF_029784155.1 of Uranotaenia lowii. Lineage (NCBI taxonomy): Eukaryota > Metazoa > Arthropoda > Insecta > Diptera > Culicidae > Uranotaenia > Uranotaenia lowii. Next base: position 113,509,717 of record NC_073692.1, read on the forward strand.
AACAATTGATAATATTTATAAAATTGAAACAATCGAGAAAATTGGCAGAGTTGACAAAATTGACGATGAAAAACTAGACAAAATTCACTGAATTGACAAAATTGACAAGATTGATAAAACTGACAAAAATCGACAAAATTGACAAAATTGACCAAAACGACCAAATTGTCAAAATTCACAAAATTGACAAAGACAAAATCGATAAAATTCACTTTATTTAAAAAATTGACAAAATTGACTGGCGAAATTTACAAAATTGACCCAATTGACCAAATTGACAAAATTGACAAGATTGACAAATTGACAAAATTGACAAACTTGACAAAATCGAAGAAAATTGACAAAATTGAGAAAATTGGCCAAATTGACAATGACAAAATCGACAAAATGCACTTAATTGACAAAGCTGACAAAATTGACAAGATTGACAAATTTGAAAAAATTGACAGAATTTTCAAATTTGAAAAAGTTGACAAAATCATGAAAATTGTTAAAATCGACAAAATCTAGAAAATTGGTTAAATTGACAAAATTTACTAACTAACAATGCTGACAAAATCATGAAAATTGATAAAATTGACATTATTGACAAAATGAAAAAAATGACCAAATTAACAAAATTAACGAAATAGACAAAATCAACAAAACAGAATAAAAATCTCAAAATAACAAAATTAAAAATACTACGCTTTCAAAATTTTCAATATTATTAATTTTCAAAATTTATTCTACAGATTTTCTACATTTTGGTATCGTATTTTACTCTAGCAATTGAAATTTTATCCAATAATTTTATCTATCTATTTGTTTCCTCTACTTCAGAGGTTGAATTATTTGAAATACATGGTCAGGTATCTTTTTTTAAATTGTATTCTTAATTTTTATACCCCTTCCATTTTGAAGATATCATATGCTGTAACTCCAAAAGGAGTAAATTGAGTTAGATTATAATGTCATAGAAACGGAATCATACATGATATTCCAGAATCTAGTTATTCAAAAATCTCTAATTAGTTGCAAATAAGGTTATTTTTATGAAATTTATGATTATATAAAAATACTTTTATCCTAATAAAAACTTTGAATCTTTATTTCCTAAATTCATTTTGGATTTATTGCGTATGAAATTCATTAATCATAATTCATAGTTCATTTTGTTTTATATGTACCCAAATATAATTTACAGGCTGTAAGAAAGGCTACAATCCACTGTCAAGTGTATTAAATCGGGTTTTATCGGGTTTTTTATTCTAGTTGCCTTTAAGGTTTTTGTAGTTCAATTTTTTTTTAAATCGGTACAAACTCAAGATCTAAAATAAATATCAAAGTTTTGTAACAAAACTTTGATTTCAAAACAAAAAGTGATTGTATTAATTTAAAAAAAAGTAGATTCTTGATTTCAGCATCATAAGTCAGATTTTAACTTAATAATATATTTAGTTATGAATAATTTATTCTTAATTCGAAAATGAAAAATATCAAGTGTGTTTGTTCGTTTGATACACAAAAATTATAATTTAAAGTTTCATTCAAATTCAAATTACATTTTTCCGTTTAAAATATTTTTAATATTCATATGATGGCCTTCTAAATGAAAAAAATATATCTATTGCAAAATTGACAGTAAAATTTTAAAGATTGATAAATTCGAGTGAGATCGTTGAATCTGTACAGATCAGAGGCAAGATGTTAGATGAACGTGCCTGTCGTGACTGATGGTTCTTCTTTCTCAATATACACTTGAACTCTACACAGATTCCTATCCGATTCAATTAAATTCTCGCTAGAAACGACGAAAACGATTCGCGCTTTATCACAACTCTATACAAACTGCTCTAACCAGGTCGACCAAGCTTTCCTTTTCCTCTGAGAGAACACTCAACACCCAAAAAGCTCAATTGGAAGCATCCCATTTTCAATACCCAAAGACTCTCTCGGTTCAACTCTCCCACGATGATAGGAACGTACGAAACCTATACTAGCAAACCATTCGGAATAAAGTTGACCTTTCGCTTAATGATTAATGACTGATGTACACACTAAATTTCATGTAATGATTCCCTGATTTTTTTTTGTAATTATTATTTTTACTATTTTATAGTTTTCATTAACTATAACTATCAGTGTTCTCAACAGTTAATATAATTTCAATCCTGTTAACTCAAATTAAACTATAACTCTATCAATATTCTCTACATTCGCCTTTACCTCTACTCTTTTTAAATAAAATTACCGCATGAAAATATCTATAAGGACCCGTTTTAATTTATTAGACATTATTCAAAATAAAAATTCTTCAGATAGGAGATAGGATTTTATATCTGTTTTTCAGATACGTAAAGTTATAATCATGAAAATTGGGGTTGGCAAAATTAAAAAAGCATTTTTTAAGAACATTTTTTTTCTCCGGATTCTCTTCCTGAAGAATGATTCATCTATAACATTTTTGTAAATGAATCAATTGATATCTCTCTAAAAAAACTATTACTAAATGAATGATCTTTTGATCATGCTTTAATTTTATGATCTTTACTTTTGACTCATGATTCTTGATTGTAAAGACTGATGTTTTGTGTTTTGTTTCGATTTTTGACTCTTGATTTTCAATTTTTAAATTTTTTAACTCATGTTTCATTTTTCTTTCCTTCCCAAACATAATTCAAAATTATTGCATCTTTACTCTCTAAACTTTATATTTGATTTTTGAAGCCTTACCTTCTGGTGTTTTTTACCCTTTTCTCAGTAATCCTTCCATAAGTTTTCAACGCCTGACTGTATACTCTCAATAAGTCCATAACTTCACTTTTGATTTCCAACCTTTTTTATACTCTTGACTTCTAACCCAGGAACTTAAAATATTTATCTAATTTTTTTATACTCTGGTTTATTTATGATTCTTGATTCTTAATCTTTACACTTGATTTACTACTTTTTATTCATTCGTCTTTACATGACTTTTAACATTTACTATCAATTCTAAAATCTTTATGTTTTCATAAATTAATGTAGATTTCTGAACTTGTCTTGTTTTTTTTTTACCTTTGCCTCTTGAATAATAAAATTATCACATTTTTTTTAAAATTTTTTTTTTATTCTTACATTCTCACTACTGGCTCTTGGTTCTTGCCACTTCTTATGCCTTTTGATTTTTCTTTAACTCTAGACTATTAATTTTTGACTCTTTATATTTATCTTTAGATTTATTTTTACTCCTGAACTTCATTCTTAATTACTTTGGACCATTGACCTTTGACAATTGGTTTTGATTATTCGCTCATGATTTTTATCAATATCTGATCCTTCACCCTTAACGCTAGCTTGTTGTCTTCTAGTCGTTGAATTTTAAACTATAAACCTATTTTTTGTACTCTTGACTCAATGTTAGATACTTGATTTTTATCCTTTATCGTTTGTTACCTAACTCTTGTTTTTTTTTATTTTAAACTTTTGACTTTTGAACGATTGACTATGGATTATACTTATTAAACTACTGGACTTTTTATTCTTGTCATTTGGCAATTTCATGAGTCAATCTTGATTTATTTTTATCTCTTGACATTCAAATATTTTTTTTTACTCTCGTTTCTATAGTCTGGTCCATACTATTGACTTTTGTCTTCATCTATAGACCTGTTATTTCTTTTCTTACTTTGGATTATTCTTGAATTATGACTGTTTTTTTTTTAATCTCGATAACTTAACTTTGTCTTCGTAACTAGTCACCTAGCTCCTTATTTTTTATGTTTTTTTTTTACCTTTTACTCTGAAATCTCTGAATACTTTTTTATGTTATGGAAATCAAATGTTTTTCAATACGTCTTCACTTTTGTCTCCTTATTTGTGACATTTTTCTTGTCTTTAATGTGTTATTCATTTTTGACTTTTAATTTTAGCCTTTAGTTTAAGTCTCATAAAACTATAAAATTTGATTCACTCCACATTTTACTTTTGACTCATGATATGTTTTTATTCCTTGAATTTTCGACTCGTAGAAACTCTAACTTTATAGAATTTCTTTTCTTCTTTATTGACTATGGGTTTCTCACTTTAAACTCACAATTGTTGCCACTTGACAAATTGCTTGTCGATTTTTTTCTTAGCTATTTTTTTTGTTTAAGTTACATTCAAACTTTTACTCCTCTTGGTTCTTGCCACTTCTTATGCCTTTTGATTTTTCTTTAACTCTAGACTATTAATTTTTGACGCTATATATTTATCTTTAGATTTATTTTTACTCCTGAACTTCATTCTTAATTACTAACTCCCTCTTGGACCATTGACCTTTGACAATTGGTTTTGATTCTCTTCTTCTATTCGTTGAATTTTAAACTATCAACCTGATTTTTTTTACTCTTGACTCAATGTTGAATACTTAATTTTTATCTTTTATCATTTGTTACTTAACTCACGTTTTTTTTTATTTTAAACTTTTGACTTTTGAACGATTGACTATGGTTTATACTTAAACTACTGGACTTTTCATTCTTGTCATTTGGCTATTTCATGAGTCAATCTGACATTCAAATATTTTATTTTATTTTTACTCTCGTTTCTATATTCTGGTCCATACTATTGACTCTTGTCTTCATCTATAGACCTGTTATTCCTTTTCTTAGTTTGGATTATTCTTGAATTAAGACTGTTTTTTTTTAATCTCGATAACTTAACTTTGTCTTCGTAACTCGTCACCTAGCTCCTTATTTTTTATGGTTTTTTTTTTACGTTTTACACTGAAATCTCTGAATACATTTTTATGTTATGAAAAACAATGTTTTTCAATACGTCTTCACTTTTGGCTCCTTATAGGTTCTTGAATCATGCTTCTTGATTATTGGCGTTTCAATTTCAACTTTTGCTTCTTGACTTTTATTTTATTATTTATATTCTTGACTATAAAACAACTTTCAATTTTTACTCTTAAAACTAAATTTTCAACTGTTGAATCTTCGACTCTTGATTATTTCATGAGCATGTTTAGTTTGTTTTTTTTCTGCTTCCGACATTAAGGTATTTTTTTTTTTACTATTGCTTTGCAATTCTGGTCCCATAAAACAATAAAATTTGATTCACTCGACATTTTACTTTTGACTCATGATATGTTTTTATTCCTTGAATTTTCGACTCGTAGAAACTCTAACTTTTTAGAATTTCTTTTCTTCTTTATTGACTATGGATTTCTTACTTTAAACTCACTATTGTTGCCAATAGACAAATTGCTCACCGAATCTTTTTTTTAACTATTTTTTTTTGTTTAAGTTACATTCAAACTTTTACTCCTCAGCATCGACTTCAACCAACTAAAATACTTAATTTCCATTTTTTTTTATTCTGGACTTTTGCAAGTTGAATCCTCTTTCTTGGTTCTTTAACCTTGATTTTATACTTTTGACTAATAACTTTCGATTCTGTACTTTTTACTCTTTTTTTTTAGTTTGAATTTCTTAACTTTTTATTCTTTACTCTTTTTTTTTTTTAATTTTCGACTTTGACTTACTTAATTTCTTGACGTTATAAACCCAAATTTTAACTGACGTCTGACTTTTTTCTTTGAGTTTTTGAATTCTTAATCACTTGACATTTATGTAAAGGCTCCTACACATGACTCGTGATTTTATACCATTGGTTTTTTTCAATTTCCTTTCTTAAACATTTTTAATATTACATAAGATTCTGACTTCTTCATCCGTTTCTTTTTTTTTATATTTTTTACACATTAATTCTTTTCTAAACTCATTAAACGTTAGATAATTTAAACAATTGACTGACTAGGGGTCTGTAATTCACCCTAGTAGGACTCTTTGAGGACTTTTCCTACCCCAATGGGACTGTTTTCAAAAAAAAATTTTTTTTGTTCCTTCTTTCCACTAAAGACAGTTATTCATCTTAGCAGGACCCTTTGGGGACTTTTCCTACCCCAACGGGACTATTTCCACAATTTTTCAATTCATCCTTCCCACTAGGGACTGTTATTCACCCTAGTGGGACCCTTTGGGGACTTTTCCTACCCCAAACGGGACTATTTTCGAATTTTTTTGTTTCTTTCCTCCCACTAGGGACTGTTATTCACCCTAGTGGGACCCTTCGGGGACTTTTCCTATCCCAACGGAACTATTTCCACAATTTTTCAATAATTTCTACCCACTAGGGACTGTTATTCACCCTAGTGGGACCCTTTGGGGACTTTTCCTACCCCAACGGGACTATTTTCACAATTTTTTTATTCCTTCTTCCCACTAGGGACTGTAATTCACCCTATGGGACCCTTTGGGGACTTTTCCTACCCCAACGGGACTATTTTAAAATTTTTTTGTGTCTTTCCTCCCACTAGGGACTGTAATTCACCCTAGTGGGACCCTTTGGGGACTTTTCCTACCCCAACGGGACTATTTCCACAATTTTTCAATTCATCCTTCCCACTAGGGACTGTTATTCACCCTAGTGGGACCCTTTGGGGACTTTTCCTACCCCAAACGGGACTATTTTCGAATTTTTTTTGTTTCTTTCCTCCCACTAGGGACTGTTATTCACCCTAGTGGGACCCTTCGGGGACTTTTCCTACCCCAACGGGACTATTTGCACAATTTTTCAATAATTTCTACCCACTAGGGACTGTTATTCACCCTAGTGGGACCCTTTGGGGACTTTTCCTACCCCAACGGGACTATTTTCAAATTTTTTTGTGTCTTTCCTCCCACTAGGGACTGTAATTCACCCTAGTGGGACCCTTTGGGGACTTTTCCTACCCCAACGGGACTATTTCAACAATTTTTCAATTCATCCTTCCCACTAGGGACTGTTATTCACCCTAGTGGGACCCTTTGGGGACTTTTCCTACCCCAAATGGGACTATTTTCGAATTTTTTTTGTTTCTTTCCTCCCACTAGGGACTGTAATTCACCCTAGTGGGACCCTTCGGGGACTTTTCCTACCCCAACGGGACTATTTGCACAATTTTTCAATAATTTCTACCCACTAGGGACTGTTATTCACCCTAGTGGGACCCTTTGGGGACTTTTCCTACCCCAACGGGACTATTTTCAAATTTTTTTGTGTCTTTCCTCCCACTAGGGACTGTAATTCACCCTAGTGGGACCCTTTGGGGACTTTTCCTACCCCAACGGGACTATTTCCACAATTTTTCAATTCATCCTTCCCACTAGGGACTGTTATTCACCCTAGTGGGACCCTTTGGGGACTTTTCCTACCCCAAATGGGACTATTTTCGAATTTTTTTTGTTTCTTTCCTCCCACTAGGGACTGTAATTCACCCTAGTGGGACCCTTCGGGGACTTTTCCTACCCCAACGGGACTATTTGCACAATTTTTCAATAATTTCTACCCACTAGGGACTGTTATTCACCCTAGTGGGACCCTTTGGGGACTTTTCCTACCCCAACGGGACTATTTCAAATTTTTGTGTCTTTCCTCCCACTAGGGACTGTAATTCACCCTAGTGGGACTTTTCCTATCCCAACGGGACACAGTTCCATATCACTTTTTGAGATTACCTCCCCGAAATTCAATCATAGGGTAAATGATCTTGAGCGGAACTAGTCAAAATCTGATCTTGAGCGGAACCATTTACTTTTCCTAAAATTTAGGCAATGATTGTTTATAAATCTTATCAAATTGTTGAAAAAACTCTTTTTCAAGATCTTTTCATACAAGCATTGACATTTTTTCTAAAATTTATTAACTGAAATAATGTTATTAGAAGATTTAAAAACATATTCATTTCTACTGCAATTTTCATCAATCTACGCTGACTTTGAACGTCAATTTATGTCACCCTTGACCTATGTAAACTGATTCTCAATGAATAAAATGATAGAAAAATTCATAAAAAAGCATTATTCAGGTTTTTGTAACAAGTTTTCTATCAAAATATCAATTAATGGCGTTGTTTTTAAAAGTAAAATATGATCTTGAGTGGAACCATCTTTGATCTTGAACGGAACTACTAGCTTCCGAAATAAACCGCTAGGTGCGCTGCCTTTTGCCTTATGTCTCACGCGTGGTTTTTACCCCTGAATGTATGCAGCACCTTTTATATATAAACTTTAGGGACAGAAAAGATGTAAAATTAAGTTCGAATAGAACAAAAACTAATTAATTGGTGCCACAGCGTACCAAACTAGGCACACAAAAAGTTTAATTTTTAGGGGTACAAGAAATGAGTTCTTGATTCTTTTTTTCAGAGGGACGACGGGAGGAGGAAGGCTTTCATACATATTTTTCGGCATAATTCGAGTACTAATGCAGCCAATAAAGTTAAGTCATTATTTCAGAATAATAACCACTCTTTTTGGCCCTTACTTTTTGTACTTTAAGAAGTAGCTTTCTAGGTAGGTTGTTTTCAATGTTCACAATCCAATTGAAAACGATATACTATCTAATAAACAAAAAATCCAATTTGTTTTTACACACATTCCTTCAGTTTTACAAAGTGTAGCAAAGTACACTGGGTTAGTAATTTTATGATATTTCACGATTCAATTGGTGGCCAAATATTGAAAACCTATCCGATTTCCTTGTGTTTGACTTTACACTTGAGCTCGAACTGGAAATAGGTTTGAGAAACAATTGTTTTATCAATTGAGCGAAATAAATAATGATTCCATAAATTTTAATATAAATAAATATTAACGTGATTCATAAGAAACTGGAACTTATTATAAAATGTATTCTATGAACCAGTTGTCCAGAGCAAGGTTGCAGAAATCACAGAAAAATCTGTTTTTTTTACAGAATTTTGAGGAAACTTTTATCACAGCATCTGTGTCACAAAGCACGATATTTTGAAATATTTACAGATCCACAGAATTTTTGAATTTTGAATGGATTTCCATAATTATAATTTTTTGTGTTTATAAAAAAATTAAGTTTCTTACTTTGAATTAGAAAAGTATGAAAAGATTTTCAACGTAAACTGATTTTTCCCAACTAAAATTTAAAAGAAAAAGTATGAAAAGATTTTCAACGTAAACTGATTCTTGCCAACTAAAATATAAAAATGACCAATTTATCATGAGATTCCAATAAAGTAAAGGAATAAAAGGAATAAGAAATAAAAAAAAAGATTTTTTCTCAAAACATTGATGTTGAGCAAAGTACAGTTTTTTTTGCTAAATCTGTAATTTAAGGCACCTTTTTTTGTATTACTGACATTGTCGTTACCTTCAAAAGTTGTTCGGGGCAATATGACTCTAAACACGCACATTAAAAAAATCAATCAAATATTCTTACGAGTTTAATTTTTGAGTTGAAAAATAAAATAAAATTTTAGTTTAGAGAATCGATTTCTTCAATATAGGATACAGTGAATCAAAGTGAAAATTGGACTTTTTTTAAAGCAAGAAATAAATTTGAACGGATATTTTCAGAACAACTTTGGAACCCTAAGTTTCTGTTTTTACGTAAAAAAAATTAATTTTTGAACTTTAAAATCTTCAAAGATGAAATTTAATTGAAGTTTTCACAGTTACACAAGTATTAGGAATAAGTGCTATTAAAGATGTTGACATAAGAAAATGGTTCCGCTCAAGATCATATTTTAGTTCCGCTCAAGATCAGCGTAGTTCCGCTCAAGATCAGAATTCTTACTTCAGTAAAACAGCTCTAGAGCTATAAGGATTTACTCTAAAATATTTTGAAAATCATCATCGGAAAGCAGAAACCCAGATCCATCCGCTGAACTGAAAAAAATTTTGTTCGGATCTATCACAAAGCCATACCGCTTGATCAACTGTTCTGAGTTGCGTCGAATTGAGCCAATTAGTTCCGCTCAAGATCATTTACCCTAAACCATTTCACACAATCTTCTTTTCAACAATCCAAATTTTCTTCACCCAACTCTGCAGTACAATCACTGAAAAACACAATACACGGAATTTGTCTGGCCGCCATCTTGAGAAAAAGATCCATTTCGAAGCACTAACAATCAGCCGTATCAGATATTATTCCTTAATTTGGGACAGTTCCCTTACGGGTTACATATTGTACGCCTACCAACCAAACCATTGTCGTGACTGATGGTTCTTCTTTCTCAATATACACTTGAACTCTACACAGATTCCTATCCGATTCACTTAAATTCTCGCTAGAAACGACGAAAACGATTTGCGCTTTATCACAACTCTATACAAACTGCTCTAACCAGGTCGACCAAGCTTTCCTTTTCCTCTGAGAGAACACTCAACACCCAAAAAGCTCAATTGGAAGCACCCCATTTTCAATACCCAAAGACTCTCTCGGTTCAACTCTCCCACGATGATAGGAACGTACGAAACCTATACTAGCAAACCATTCGGAATAAAGTTGACCTTTCGCTTAATGATTAATGACTGATGTACACACTAAATTTCATGTAATGATTCCCTGATTTTTTTTTGTAATTATTATTTTTACTATTTTATAGTTTTCATGAACTATAACTATCAGTGTTCTCAACAGTTAATATAATTTCAATCCTGTTAACTCAAATTAAACTATAACTCTATCAATATTCTCTACAGTGCCTTGAAATATTCTGCGCAAAAGTGAAATATTAATAATTGGATACCGTCAGCTGGGGCAACATGCAACAATTTTCAACTTCAATGGCTTCTAAAATCTTAATTCTTACAGATAATCATACCTTAAGTACATAAAAAGTTTTAAGGTTGGTGAGACACCAAATTGACGTAGTCAGAAAAATTATTGGTTTTACCAGTTAGGAAAATTAGGAAATTTCAAAATTTAAAAAAATAAGCGATTTTCAACCTTCTTAGTTGCAACAAACTCTGTAATTAATGAAAAATCTAAAGAAAAAACTTGAAAATTTATAGTGTTTGATACATTTGTGATGTCATAACGCATTAAGCAAAAATAGCAGTAATTGAATTGCTCGATTAAAAATTATACATTTTTTCTGTTAACAATGTTTTTAAGAAAAAAGTCTTAATTTGCTGCATACATATAGGGGTAAAAAATTCTACAAAATATAATATTATCTTAAATCATGTAAATAAATCTTAGGATGAATGAAATTTTAATGTTTACAAACGCATGATGCAAAATAATCATATCCCAGCATATGGAAACGCGATTATGAGCTTTACTTCTGATTTGCATTTTGCTGCATTTTGCCCCAGACAGCTAACTGAATTATAAAAATATTTATTTATAAAAATTTGGAGATTGTCCGAACAATATTTATACACCAACAGTGTTGGTATAGGATAATGAAAGCAATATGAAATTTGTAGGTGATATCAACAAGGCAATCCGCCATACTAGGTAAAATTTTTACGGCATCGAAAAATGTATAAATTTATTCATCTGTTGCTCGATTTTTTAAATTTTTTATGAGAATCAAAAACTTTAAAAAACTCTTTCACGATGTTAAAAACTATGTCATCATCAATTTGTTATCATTCAATGATAACTTTATTACAGTATATTGAAATAAAAATTGAATGAGTGTTGTGGTATACCTAAGCTTGCCAGATTGCCCGGTTTTATCCGGGTTTGCCCGGATATTTGATGCAAAATTTCGATAAAGTCCGGTCCGGCCCGGTTGCCCGGATATAGTGAAAATAGTCCGGATATTGCCCGGATTTTTTTACAATTTTCACAAAGAAACCAAAAAAAATCAAAGTTTTTGAGTAAGCTTCAGCAAAATCGATTAACGGTATGGAAATTTTCAACGGTTGTTCAAATAATTTCGCTGATTTACTTTTATAAACCTTTAAATATTTAAGTGTTCCAAAAAGTTTTTGGAAGTCTGCAATTACATTAATAAAATATTAAATTCTTTTTTTTTGCATTTTTTCTTTGCTTTTATGAATAATTACACCTAAATTTTGCCCGGTTTTTGCCAGGTTTTTGGATTTGAAAAATTGAAATCCATGCCCGGATTTTGCCAGGTTTTTATGAAAAAATGCCCGGAATTGCTAGGCCCGGATGGGAGTGGAAAAAATTCTGGCAACCTTAGGTATACCATAGTACTTTGAGAAATATATAAGGTAGGCCATTCCGCTCTCTTTCAAAGTATTAGTTGGAGGCCCCGAAAAATAGTTATGAAAAAAACTGGCAAATGTATGGAATTTATCAGAAAATCACATTTTTCTTAAAATTGACAAGCATTAAAATTATGACAAAAATATGCACTTATGCATTTTAATGCAACAAACAATATTTGGCTTTTCAAAATCCCTAAAAGTAATATGCAATGGGCTTTTTGTCGATTTCAAACTAAAATCTGGTGATATTTTTGCCTTGTGTGGCCTTTTCCTTGTACGATTTGTATAAAAATTCAAACAAATTGACTTTTCAACACGGAAACATGAAGTGTTTTAGATCATTAATCAAATTTTTAACGTGGACAGAAGAAAATATTACATTGCTTGCTCTCAAAAAACAGGGACAGCGATGAAAATTTTCTTTTGAATGCTCATTATTTATGGTTCAGATCCAAAAATCCAATGCAAAAAAAAGTTTCCGATGACCCTGAAGAAACTACCTTTAATCTGAAGCCCTTTTCAAAAGAATCGAATGGCTATCGACGGAGAAATTAATAATTTTGATTGCCATTCTATATAAAATTGCCAAATTCTCATAACTATTTTTGTTGGTACGCAAGCGTGCTGTGTACATACACGGAGCTTCGAAGTGAAGTTAAGCGCAATGGCCTACCTGTTATTTTCCATGTACTATGGTGGAATACAAATGTTGCATGTAACCCTGCTTTTGCATGATGCCTCCTTTGACAGTATGGTGTTACGTAAACTTTTGTGAACCCTGTCAAAATACGGGTTGAGTTTTAGAGTCAGGTTGTCAGAATTTTTCAGCACGTATCTGGGCCGGAAAAATTCGCGCAGTTTTATCAAAACTGGCAAGATCCGGACACATGATTTCCAAAAACCGGGCATAATCCAAGCAAATTTTGCCAAAACACAAGAATTACTCAACAAAAATCAAGGAAAAAAAACAAAACAAAATCCTTCGGCCACAATTCACAATAAGAAATGAGTTTCAGATAAAAAATAACAACTACACGATACTTCAGATTCTTTATTCAGAAAAAAAAAATCAGAAAAATAATCAATTGTCAGAGTTTCAAAATCTGTTTTAAATTCATAGAGATTGTTTTAATAATTTCATTTAAAATATTCGCATTTTCGCACGTAAAGTTTCCAAATGAGGATCAATAATATTTCGGTTTGTAAACCTTGTGCTAATATAAAGAAGCTCATTAAAAAAGATAATTGATAGATTCCTTAAAATTTCCTTCTAATCAACATGAAATGTGTTATTTTCATCTAATTAATTGACAATAAGAAATAAGAGATTCTTAAACGTGCTTATTTTTCGATATTTGCTTAACTCCCTGGTATACAAACAAAGAAAACCATTTTATCAACATTTTCTTGCATGGAACATTATATGTAGATTCGCAGATTGAAGTTGTATTAAAGGATATCGAAATAAGTGTATGCAGAAGATAAGTAAGATAATTTCAGAAACTTATCTAATACCTCTGATTTCGTTCAATGAGATCAAATAGGAGGAAAAGGGAAAGTGTGCTGCACTAACTCGCTTTCCCTACACCATAACCAAAACGATATTTTAGAGGCTCCTATAAATTTAGAGTTACATTTCAAATCTTTCCCTAACGACAAAATGTATATCTAGGCAAATAGGTATTTAATTTTTTTTAAATCTATCTTGCCTAGATCCCTGGTTGCTGATTCAGACTATTTAGCTGTACAGTTCTACAACACGAGTTTGGAAAAAAAAATCTCAGGCAAATGATAAATCAAAAAGCTATTTTTTATCAAAGCATCTCAGTATAAATAAACTAAATCTCGAGAAAGATTTCAGATCTGAATCTTAAAAAAATCTTCCCCGAACCATCGCGCCGTTCTAATAGCGTCATTATCAATTGCCTACCTACCAGGCGCATTCATTCCCAGTGCAGATCAGACGAGTATGGCCTCTTGAGATCGTCATCACATATTTGTTGAAGCAATTATCGAGACATGTTATCACCAGCTAATTGGCAACAAACATTGACCAAATCATATCAGATCCACCAGTTGAAACGCGTTTCGAACTGTTTCGAAGACTGTTAACGCTTTGTTGTTCTTGTTTTTGAAAAGCTGCAATTTTCGATTAAGTTGTCTTGCTTGAGTCAAAGAAGACGACGAAAATCAGAAACTTTCCATCGAAAGCAAAATGCACAAACCAAAAGTGCAACACACATCACACAAATCCTAAAATTAGAATTTCTTATCTGATCTGATGGTTCGGGATGGAACGCGTCTCATCATCTGTTGACAATTGCTGCCACACTACAAATGTGCGCGCTTATCTAGGTGATTTGCATGACAATGTGTGTATGTGTCTAGGTCAGTGGTTTTCAAACTTTTTTCATTCACCGCCCCCTTCTGCAAAATTTTCGAGCTCAACGCCCCCCTAGGCAAATTTTCAGAAATTAAAAAAAAAAATAATCTGGATCGTTAAAAACCATTAGCCAGTGTTCGGCATTAAAGCGCTAATCGCTAATTTGTCTGCTCCGTTTTTGTTAGATAACTATCGTTTTCATTTATTTTTTCACCAAACTTTTATACTAGCAGATAGAGAAACGTCACCACAAGTAATCAGTCAAGGAAGAATGCTGATACATGCTTTTTCCTAGTGTCTGGCGTTAAATCGCTAATCGCTAATTAGTCCGCTACTTTTTTGTTGGCAATTTTATTTTCATACGGAATTTCTGTTGAAAACACGGAGAAACAAACTCCACATGGTGTAATTATTCAAGCAGGAATGTTGATAAATGTTATTTTCTATAAAGTGATCAAGTTTTTTGAGCCGTAAGCTCCCCAAAAATAAAGTTAAAAAATAAACATACAAACAAAAATTTAGCGGACTAACTAGCGAATAGCGTTGTAATGCCGACCTCTGCCATTAGCTTTTGGCTTTGTGTTCTTGTAAGACTAAACTAGTATTTTTCTTGATACCTGAATTTCAGTCCTGTTCAAAACTTTGCAGCAGAAATAAAATCCTTCATATATTTTTTCCAATAAATCTATTACTTTATCACAGATGATGCCTTTTTACACAGATTATTTCGAAGTTTTTTTTGCAGATTTTTTGAGACAATAGGTTTTAAAGATTATCATGAATTGCTATATAAAATTTATCTTTTGAAGTATAAATTACAAAACAACCCGAATAGCCAGAACCATGGTATTACATTCATGTTCCAATGAATTCTAATGTGACCATGTACTTCACAGTTTAAACAACATCCGAGCGTTAATATTTATAGCAAATTATAACAATTCATATTTTTCGTGTAGGTTGACAATCTGACCGTACGACACGTGTTTTTTTTTTCGCAGGAGAATTTTTCAATCGGCAGCAGGACTTTTGTTCTAAGAATAGTGCTCTAATCGGAGGATTGAAAGGTGTTCGAGTTTCGAAACGGTGAGTTTTTAAAAGTCTACGTAAGTGAGGATCATTCTAAATAAAAATTTTGTTTTCAATTATAGGGATAAAAGAACACAAATTGCTCGTCTCGAACTGGGAAAAAATGCCACCGGACCGGAAGCACCAAGTGGCCAAAAAGGAGCCAGCCTCCCAGCGAAGGATCCTCATCAGAAGGGGTACGTGGTGATGCCGTTGAGTGAATAATTAAAGTGAAAAAATATGTGAAATTATGTGTTTTTTTGTTAATTGAAAAATAAATCAAGTTATTTGCAATACATAAAAATAAGATTTTTCATTGTACAAATCATATGTACGAGCGAAAAAATCCCACCATTTACAAACCCTGAACAAGAATTTTTATTTCACCGGGCAAACAATGGAAATCAATGGATTTTCATGGTTTTACCATGAAAAAATGGAAGCTGTTATCACCATGAACTTTATAGTTTTGAGCTTTCTAATGTATGGGAAATCGCCATTTTTTTCATGGTCACGCTGCATAACAATTCCCCTTTTTCATTGTTATTTTCGTCAAAACTATGAAATGTATGGTCGAAAAATATGAATTTCAATGTGCATTCACGGTATCGAGGAAGATAATAATTATAGTGAAAACCGTATAATTTATGGTTTGTGAATATGGAATTCATGGTTTTTTCACCATATTTTTCTATTCGGGAAGATCAACATATACAGCGTAGGGGAGATGAGGGCATAACGAGCACCCGAGGCATAATGAGAACTACGCTTTTCTACGAAAGTGCGTATTTTCTTAAATAAATTTTCATGAGGATTTGTTTCGTACTTCCTATAGTATTAATTTTTCACAAAAAAAGGAATCTCCTTATCATCTTTACAGAGATATTTAAAAAAAACTAGCTTGGTTCTCAAGTTACGAAAATATTATAATTTTTGAGCACCACGAAATAAGCTCTTATGATCTTAAAATAACCTTGATCTATAATGTATGCACTGCAACATGATGTATACATTGTTTCTCAATTTTTACCATCAAAAAATTTTTGATTTTCACTTTTATCAATTTTAAAACACGTTTTTACTTAAATTTGTTGACTAGGGGCATATAGAGCACCATATTATCGAGGCATAATGAGCATTTTCTGCCGTAGAATCTAGCAGCGAATTAAAATTGATTTATAGCGCCACACCTTGACTAGTTTTCATCCGACAATTTAGCCTATTGGTAAGGTGTCGGAGAGGTAATCAAAAGACTAGAGTTAGATTTCTGTTCGATGTGATTTTTTTCCATCCACAATTCATGATCGATTTTTTTATTGTTACATTATACGGCTAGTAGCATCATCCTCCGAACAAAGCACTTAATGTATGAGCGTGCGTGAATTGTTTGTATTCTACAAACAGACCTAGATTATTTTGTTATTGCTTTGTTTGATGAATCTACGACTCACCTGACTTCATCGAATTGAATTCGCTGCTAGATTCCCCGGCAAAAACGTACATCTTGCTCTGATTAATGGTGCTCATACTGCCTCAGGGGGGGTTCTCATTATGCCTCCACAGTGGCTGGTTTTCAGCTTTTGGCAAAATTTTTTAAAATGCATTTTTTAACGTTTTCATCTAGTTTTTCACGTTTCAGCCCGTTAGGGAATAAGCTTTTCAAGTGTCTGAACACGAAACAATAATGTAACCTCCATATTATAGCTATTTTCTATGGTTAAATAACCGTTTTCCTTAAGGTGGCCATTATGCCCCCATCTCCCCTACTCAAAATCTGGGACAATTTAAAAAAAAATGACAGCAAAAATTTATTTGCAGCTTTATGCAATTGTAGATATTTAAATCTTGAACCTGATGTTTAGTTCTGTAACGTAGTTTTATTCTTTTGCATCGAACTTATTCGTTATTATTTCTTATCTACGTTGTGTCGTGGTTTGTGAAAATATGAAGTACGACCTCACCGCCCTCCTGAGCCCTTTTAACGCCCCCCAAATTTCAAAATTGAGCTCACCGCCCCCCTGGAAGTTCTCATCGCCCCCAAGGGGGCGGTAGGGACCACTTTGAAAACCACTGGTCTAGGTTGTTGATGGTGGTACGTCTTTTGTTGTTGTTTGGTCTGAAAAGTATCAACAAAAGTTCTACGCGATATCTGCGGATAGGTAACGGCGAGTAGCCATTGATCGTGTTTTGAATTTCCTTTCAGTGGTTAGAAAAATCATGAATCTGCTGTCTGAATTTCCTTCTTTGCATTTGTTTGCTTCCGTACTTATTTTCATTTGTCTTCTCACAATTCGTTAGAATATGAATAATGCAGAAAAAAACAACCCCCTACAATAATGGATCACATACAATTATTGGTCACCGAATATTAAAACTGCTGATATTTGCTGAACTAAATGAAAATAATTCATATAATTATTTTAATTTAATTGATAACTAGCTGATTCCGTACGAACTTCAGTAAAACGGTGATCAGATTGATGTTCATTCAATAACACTGATTTTTTTTTATTTACTCAATAACACTGAAGAAAAATAGGTAGGTACCTTCCTTTTAAGAGTACCCTTATTGATAAGGTAGGAGCCCAACTTCATAAACGACATAACAGTTTCTTTTCGAATCCCGTTATTGAATTCAAACGTTCGCCCGTTTAATTTTCACGACAATGTCGCAAAACGGGGGAGGGTTCAAAAGAATTATTCCTTTCCGTTGTACAATAATTCAAACTTCAACACATAAAATCATATTGATTTTATCACTACATCCCTCTGCAAAGATTTTCAAATCGGTTCTTTGCTTTTTGACATTTTTAGTGGTCAACATGTATTACACATTTTTAAGAAAAAAGTAAGTTGTTAATATGACGAATAATATCGTCCCGTACCGACGCTTTACACAAAATTCGGGGTACCTGAGAACGATTGCTCGTCTATTAAAATCCCTGTGGATTATTTCATTTCATTTCATTTGTTTATTCATAATTCATGTAACTTAAGATACAAATCTTTTAAATTGTTACACTTTGAAATTCAATTAGATTGTAATCGTTCCTTCGATTTTCGTACTTGGTTTAATACTATTTATGCAGACTAACTATCCTAATTTGTGAACCTCGCCAGCAAACGTCTCTTAAAACTAGATCTCGTATTAGCAGATTTAACATGATACGGAAGATTGTTCCATTTTCTAATACCTCTGACAAATAAAGAATTGTTATAGTAAGCAGTGTTATGGTGAGGAATAAGAAAGTTCATAGTTCTCGAGTTTCTCAGCGGTACTATCAGAGAACGCAAATAATCAGGTTTCCCAGTAAGGTGAATTCTGTGAATCATTTCACACGAACGAATTTCATATAATGATTCAAAGCGACATCCGATCAAGTTTGACTGAAGGTGGGAGACATGACCAATTCTTGGTAGCCTATAAACGTATCGAACGCACGCATTCAAAGCAACGCGGAGTCGATCTAAAGATTGAACTTGAACATTTAGGAATAAAAAAGAGCAATACAGGAATAAGGGATAAACATAAGCTTTAAAAAGTTTCAGTTTGGTTTGTGTGTCGAAATATCTAGTAGTTGAGTTCAGCTTTTTGAGTGTACCATATATTTTGCCACATTGAATAGTCACGTGCTTTTTCCAATTAAACTCTTTGTCAAATATAACTCCAAGATTTTCAGCATACTCCACGAAAGTTATTGCTTCATTACTAATATGCAAAAGAGGTGGCTCGATAGGAGATTTACGTGTGCTAAAAAGCATTGCTTTAGATTTAGCTGGATTTATGGGAAGATGGTTATGAACTGACCATTCGTAAATATTCTTTAGATCAACGTTAATTCTACGGCTTATGTCAGCAATAGAGTATAAGGTATCATCACATATGTATATTTGAACATCGTCAGCGAACATCTGAACCTTACAATGTTTAATAACATTAGGCAAATCATTGATAAAAAGAGAGAAGAGTAGTGGGCCTAATATTGATCCCTGAGGAACACCAGAGAGGATAGGAATAAAATTCGATACTGTTTCATCAATAGATACGGCTTGAGTGCGGTCTTGTAAATATGAAAGAATCATTTGTGCTGCTGGTTTGCTGAAATTAAACTGAGTGACGAGTTTGTGTATTAGTTTTACATGGGAAACACTGTCGAATGCTTTGGCAAAATCGATTAGAATTAGAATGGATACTCCTTTTTTGTCAAGGGCTAGTGAAATGTCATTATGAACTTTCAACAGCACTGTTTCAGTGCTGTGTAATGATCTAAACCCTGATTGAAAATTAGTGAGCAAATTATTAGTATTAACATATTCAGTAATTTGAAGTTTAATAAGTTTTTCAAATATTTTTGAAACTGAAGATAAAATGCTAATTGGTCGAAAGTTTGTTATTTCGTTATTATTAGGTTTCTTAGCTGTAGGAATAACTTTGACCTTTTTCCACTGATATGGAAATATGGATGTTGAGATTATCGTATTGAATATGTGGGAAAGAACGGGTAATATTTGAGGAAGAATTAAACGAATCAGCTTTAGAGGAATGTTGTCAAGACCAATGGCATCTGATTTTATAGAAGAAACAGCATTCACGATTTCGTAGATTTCAACGTTTCTGAATTGGTAACCTTCTGTGCTTCTAGGAATTATAATTTCGGCATAATTTCTTTGCGAAAAATTCGAGGAGAAGTACTCATTGATCTCTGAAGCAGAGTAGTTTATAGAGTGGGTGTCAACCTGCCGTTTACTAAGTCCAAGTTTTTTAATATTGTTCCAAAAATTTTTCGATGATTGGTTTATATCAAACAGTTTTTTATCGCGGTTGAGTTTAGCTTTATGAATCAAGCTTGTTACTTTATTTCGCAATGTTTTATAAACATTTCTATTTTCAAAGGTTTTTGATGCCTTCCAGGAGCGATAAGCTAAATTTCTATTGATAATGGCTAATTGGATTTCATTATTGAACCAGGAGTTCTCTCTAAATTTTCTGAATTTTAGGGGAAAATAAGTTTCATGAAGGTTAACTATAAAGTCATTGAAAATTTCTACCAACATATCGGAATTATTGATGCTATAAAAGAAATTCCACGAAAAATTAGAAACATGATTGAATAAATCTCCGGCATTATAATTTTTGTAGTCTCGGAACCAGTATCCATGGGGTTTTGAAATGGTAGAGAGGTTTAAAGAAGCAAATATCAAATCGTGATTCGAAACGCCAGGCAAAGAAATCTGATTAAATCTGGAGATTAAGTTTGGCGAATCAGTAATCAAAATATCAAGGAGAGAATGCCCATGGTTATGGAAATACGTTGGTTCATAGTTCACGCATTCCATTGACAGGCTGGATATAGTTTCTTTGAAGTTTTGAATTCTTCTCGTATTTTTAAAAAGATCCATGTTAAAATCACCAATATAAAATGAGTGATTGAAGTTCATTGCAAACTGTTGATAGTGAGTCGCAAGTAAATTCGAGCAATCAACGCCAGGGGGATTGTAGTACAAACCAAATAGCATTTTACTAGAGTTGGAAACCAATTCAATCAATATAAACTCAGTTCTTTCAAAATCAGGAGAATGCTCAATATTAACAGATTTTTTTTTTTTTTTTTTTTATTGATAAATGATACATTCAAACATAGAAATCCATACCATTGATCAATTTCATTTTATCACATATACAAAAAAATATTCTCACTATCCTAGTTTAATTTTGCTGCCCCTTCTATGGAAAAAAATGAAGTGCGTAAAAATGATTTTAATTGACATTAACTTCTTTTTTGATTAAATTTCAACATCATTCAAAGGAGAACTATTTTTCATGGCATCTAAGCTTCTAGATTGTCTTGATAGGTCTCAATGTAACTTGAAGGTTTTCAGGTTGAAGGAGCATCCCTTTAGGAAAAAAGAGTGGTATTGAATAATATAAAAAAAACCTTTTAAATCAAAAAATAAATCGCCGATACAGCAAATTCGATCAAAATTGAAAAATGTGATAGACTTTATGAAAACATTGAAAACACATCGGTTTCATTAATATTATGTATGGGGGATTTTTTTTTATTATCTGACAATTTGCCGGGGGTCTTCAGATTTTCCCCAAAATTAAAAATTTGGTTCATTTTTGCGACTTAAAAACACATGTATTTTTTCAGATTTCTAACATTTTTATTTTTTGAGTTAGCTTCGGTTAGATTTTTTTGTTAATAAAAAATAACCATTTTTCAAAGCTACATAACTCTGTTATTTTTCAACGGAAATTATAAAATAGCACATCAAAACGCATTGAAATTTTATCAGCTTTCCAAATAAAATAGTTGCAAAAAAATAAATAAAGACCTTCAACATGAAAAGTTGTAAATAAACTTTAAATGGCGTATAAAAGTACCGTCTGCACCACCGAATATTTTGCAAAAAAATACCATTGAGTAGCTCAATTTATGATGCAACTTTCATCTGAAGACACCAAAGTGGGCCATCAACTCCTTGAAGAGTTATGAAAGAAATAATGACAACAAATCTCTTTTTTTGCATCGAAAACAAACAATGGTCGAACAACTGCACTCACATATGGAGATAGCGCGCACTTCTAACAACACGGAAACAAATGAACTTATCAAAGCAGGTAAAAAACACTATTTTTTGTGCTTTGTAGACTGCCCCTACTCGCATAACAGTCCCATATGAATATTCGTCATTTTAGGTCAAGATAGGGATTCAGAATAAATCACTAAAAAAAGAGGTTTTGTTCTACAAATTTAGAAAAAAATATCAATTTGTGGCTGTCCTATATGAAATATACCCGAATAACAATTCCATATGTGAAATACCACGGATTTGGTTACTTTTCAATGCTTCTTTCGGCGAAATAGTCTTTGTTTTATTGCTTTGAATCATTTAAAAAAATTTAACTCACTTGATGTCGAATGATGCACACGAGTTTTCGAAGGCAGGTCTGACTCACGCGCAGCGTGAGGAGTCGGATACCAAAACGGTTTTTTAAAGGAGCATGGTAAGTATTGAATCAATTTAAGTACCCAAACCATAAACAAAGCATAATATTGATTCTAAAATAAATTTAGTAGGAAAATTTCAAAGTTGTAGTCATTTAAATCATTTAAAAAAAAGAATTTCGAATCATATGAAATTCACAAGAATTCATTAGAAAAAAAAAAACAAATAAAAATACCAGAGGAAAAAAATCTGGGATTTGTGCCATTCTGGGAAATGTTCCATTCTTGGGAAAAAACTTCTGGGAAATGATCCATTCTGGGAAAAAAATTCTGGTAAATGGTGCATTCTGGGGAATTTTTTCTGGGAAATGGTTCATTCTGGGGTTTGATTTCGGGTATTTGTCATTCTGGGAAAAATTCATTCTGGGCAATGGTTTTCGGGTAAATGGGATACAATCGTTTTTTATTTCTGAAATTTGTATTCAGAAGTTCAAAAATGATCAAATTTAAGTCTTAGAAAGTAGCTGGGTGAGAAAAAAATATTCTGTATGGGACTGTTATGCGAGTAGATTTGAAAAAGGTTTCAAATATGGACGATTAACAGTCCCATAATGAATAAAAATGGTGCTCTCGACCTTACCAATAACCCAATTTCGAAAATTTCAGGTCTTACGATTTATTATGACAACCTAGAAACCATTTTCGTTTATGCTGAAAGTGGTGATCACAATTTAAGAATGTATTCCAAAACAGGAAAAGCTGATTTTCTCGCTTGCTTGTTTTTGCAGATGGGACTGTTATGCAAGTAGGGGCGGTGGAGTGTTGCAGCTAAACTGACTTCATATTATATCCAAAAATCTAATAACGTATTCGTTTATAACCAGTTTTGCACCAGGTCACATCAAGTTTTGCAAATTTTGCTGTCATTTTTAGAAGTTTATGCGCTCAGTTTTGCATCCGTAATTCCCCAGATTTGATTTAAAATGGACGGTGGAACACTGAAGATTCGTTTGTGAGTGATCGAAGTAGCAAAACACTGACGACGAATTATGTTCGTTCTAGTATGGTAAACCTCAAAACTGGGCGAATGGAGAAAACGAATACGGTAAAAGTATCATATTTTCAATGTCATATTACCTACAATGGAAATGATGCTTTCTACAGCCTGGGCTGGCCATACTGAGCTCTTCGATAATTTCTTCATTTGTGCCACACTCTTTGTTTTTGATCAATGGGAAAGGATTTTGGTGTCCAAAGCTTAGCTCCCGAAATAAAAACCATGTAAAGCACATCTATATTTCATTTTTTAATCACATTTGTGTGATCCCAAACACAGGGACTGAACCTTCTACTATAGGCATTGATTATGCTTCACAATGATCTTTGATCGAAAAGTTAATCAGATATATAGCATATGACCAGGTTGTAAAAGCAACATTTCCATTATTTGTTATATCACATTAACAATACGATACTAGGAATTTTAGTAAAAATTTAAGTCAGAAACAGTCAGAAACACTCTACAAAGCACGAAAAGTAGTATTTTTTACCTGCTTTGATAAGTTCTTTTGTTTCCGTGTTGTTAGAAATGCTTGCTATCTCCATATGTGAGTGCAGTTGTTCGACCATTGTTTGTTTTCGTCGCAAAAAAAAAAATAGATTTATCGTCATCATTTCTTTCATAACTCTTCAAGGAATTGATGGCCCACTTTGGTGTCTTCAGATAAAAGTTGCATCATAAATTGAGCTATTCAATGGTATTTTTTGCAAAATATTCGGTGGTGCAGACGGTACTTTTATACGCCATTTAAAGTTTATTTACAACTTTTCATGTTGAAGGTCTTTATTTATTTTTTTGCAACTATTTTATTTGGAAAGCTGATAAAATTTCAATGCGTTTTGATGTGCTATTTTAAAATTTCCATTGAAAAATAACAGAGTTATGTAGCTTTGAAAAATGGTTATTTTTTATTGACAAAAAAATCTAACCGAAGCTAACTCAAAAAATAAAAATGTTAAAAATCTGAAAAAATACATGTGTTTTTAAGTCGCAAAAATGAACCAAATTTTCAATTTTGGGGAAAATCTGAAGACCCCCGGCGCAAATTGTCAGATAATAAAAAAAAAAATCCCCTATGTTAAGTTTATTGAATATGAGAATCTTCATTCAATAAAATGGAAAGCATCAACCAATACAATTTATTGTAAGACACAGGATTTATACTTAATCGGGAATCTCCGATTGCAAGATGGGCTTGGACGAGTACCGATTTGACCACTTGCTGTTTACCGCGAACGTTACCTGTCGAGGCCGTGCTGCTGTTCGAACTGGCTGACCGATAGTTGTGTGAGTGCGAGAGTAAACTTACACGAACAAAAAAAACTACCCACCGTACTACCCACTGATGGGTTGATTGGCATTAAGCCTAAAGTACGTAGTTTTGAGTGAGTACTTTTAGATCACTTGGAGGCTTTTCAACGATTAACCCAAATCCAGTAAAAACTACCCACTACGAAGTCGCCATATTGTTTAAAGTTTTTAGACGCTTGTGGCGTGTGTTAAAATTTTCTCCGCAGCTTACCACCTGTTCTGCATAACTTCAATATAGTTAGCCACATATTCCGCCGGAAAATAGTCAGGGCAAGTCAGGTAAATAATTCCGATTGGATTTTATTGAAATATATGTAATGCAACTCCTCGAATCAAAAGATTTTTTTTTCCAGCGAAAAATCGGTCCGCAAAGCGAACGACCGCGGTTTACCATGCAGGAACCAAAAGCGAAGATGGCAGAAAGTAAAACGAAATCGGGAATCCTATGGTCACAATCACCGAAAAATCTGTGTGGATGTTCGATTGCTGCTTCCCGTGTGAAAAATTGGCTACCGCTCCTGTATCCGCTTTTCCAGACTATTCGTGCTCCCGGAGCGATTTTTTTTCTTGTTCCGAAAAATTGTCAAGAAGCAACATAACAGAACCTTTGTTCAATGCAAATAAAACTGGAGCCTGCACATGAAGTCACGTCAAAACAGAACCAAAGATTGATTGATGGATCCTTCCTAGCGGTAGTATTCTTCGGAGCCCTAATCATCCACAGCCAGGGGTTCATCTCACCCATCAATTTTGTCCGCACATCAATCGGGAAGAAAAAACTAGCTCTCACTCAAGTGAGCGCATTATACACAGGAATGGTAAAAACTAAATTCAATGAAATTCTTATTTCATCCAGGTCTAACCGCATTTCAAAACAAAGCGCCCGGAAAGTAACTGCTAAGACCGACAACAGAAGTGAGAATGTATTTCAAAGATTTATTAGTTTAGAAATAGAACCCTCAGAAACAGAGTTACGAGCTGCAACAAAATACCGAACTTTTCCACCAGCGCAGTAGCGTGGCGTCTATCGCGGAACGAGGAAGGTAGTTTTTTTTAAATAGAGGTTTGCTTATTAATTGACCACAAAAATGTTGTCGCAACGGTCTAAATCAGACAAAAAAAAACCCATGAACCGTGAGATGCAAAATAAAATACAATTTTATAAATTAATTTCGAAAGCCCCTTAATTTGTAATCGAACACAACATCCATGATCTAACGAAGCCTGAAAACTATTTCCCAAACTGAAAGTTTGAAATTTTCCTTATTTTTATACATTTTACTGCAATTTTATCGATTTTTTTAATTTTCCCAAAAGTTGATGAAGTAAATCATTTTCACCCACTGGGACCTTAAAGCGCAACTACCTACTTTTAGGTTGTTGCGCTTTAAGTCACGAGTGGGTTCCTGCACTGAGGTGGCGATTTACGTCAAAAGTATTCAAAAGTGGGTCGTTTTTGGTGTCCGTGTATGATGAGATGTTAGCCGCATTCTATGTGGTTTATCTATAGGTGGGGATAAGACTACCCTTGCACGATTGTGAGAATCAGTTTTTTTCAATGTTTTGATTGCTACGTCACAAACGTTCATGAGGCATACAACATTTCATGCAATTTCGAAAATCACAATCAAAGCACCCTTTATTTACGGTATTTCTTCCTGACACGCAGCATGGTGACGCTGTTTGTTTTCAATAATAAACAACTTTATTTGCGTCCCAAACATTCCACCTGATAAGTTTCCATGGTAAGATTTGGACGCTTAACACTTGACTCTGTGATGGCATCGTGTTACGTCACAATCGTTCATAAACAACTGTATGGATAGAACGAACTTATACCGTCAACTGGGGCAACATGCAACAATTTTCAACTTCAATGGCTTCTAAAAAACTTATGTTCACAATTAATCCTACCTCTTATGCATCAAAAGTTTTAAGGATGCTGGGGTATCAAATTGGCGTAGTTAGAAAAATTATAGGTTTCTTCAGTTTTTTTAATTTTCTAAAAACATGCGATTTTCACCCTCCTTAGAAAATGGGGTAACTTGCAACAAACTTTGTTTTTAATGAAAAATCTTATGAACACGTACGAAAATTTATAGTTTTTAATATTTTAGCGATGCCTTAAAAATCATTACGCATGACAACACCAATTGCAATAGTTTTTGGGTCTATAATAACTAATTTTCACATTTTTTTTGAAAATAAAGATGCTGCATACATTTAGGGGTTAAATAATACTACGAAAAATTCTATAGCTTAAATCATTAAAAAAAAAAAAATGTTTGTATGAATGAAATTCCAATGTTACAAACGCGTGATGCAAAACATTCGTATTCCAACACATGGAAACGAGATTTACAAGGTATTTCTTTGATTTTCATTTTGTTGCATTTAACCCCAGACACCTAACGGAATTTTAAAAATATTAATTTAAAAAAATTGGGTGATTGTTCGAAAAATATTTTTACACCAACAGTGTTGGTATAACATGAGGAAACCAGTAAAAAGTTTGTAGGTAATATTATCAAGCCGATCCGTCATACTGGGTAAAGTTTTTTTCGGCATAAAAAAATGTTAAAATATGTACATTTATTGCTCGACTTTTCAAATTTCACATAAAAATAAAAAACTTAAGAAAACTAGCTTAAGATGTGAGAAATTATGTCATCATCATTTTGTGATCATTAAAAGATAACTTTATAACAATACATTAAATAAAAAATTGATTTAATGTAGTGTTATATAAATGTTGCATCGAACCCCGCTGTTGCATGATGCCCCGTTTGACGATACTAAAGTTTTTGGTTGTCCCCACCTATAGATAAACCACATAGAGCCGCATTCAGATGTTACAAGGGGTGAAAAAATGTAATATCGAGATGCAAATAGCAAGTAATAAGTTAGGATTTGTCCTCCACTCACATATAGCATATCATCATATTATTTGTGAATTCGATAAATCATTATCATTATGCCAAAACGCATACGTTCATGAATTTTGAACAAAAATACTTCGGAGATTTCTAAAATTTTGTTAATTTTTTAATAAATTTGTATGGGAACCACCCCCCTCCCCTCCTCTTTTTCGGATTCAGAGGGGTTTAAAAATGTTATAGAAACCATTCCTGGTCTTGAAAACGGCTGCACACCAAATTTTACGTTGATCAGTTCAATAGTATTCGAAAATTTTTCGAATTATGTCAAATTTTTGATAAATTAGTAGAGGAACCCCCCTTTTTAAGAATTATTTAAGAAACCATTCCCGGGCCAGAAAAAGGTTATTAAAAAAATCACGTTTATTGTCTCAGTAGTTTCCGCAAATTGTTTGAATTGTGTAATATTTTTATTAAAGGGTGATACGGTCAAAATTTGGTCAAGAGAAAACGCGTGTAAATCGGTGAAATCGTTTATTTAAAAAATCAAATTAAATTTCTTTTTCAAGTTTAATTAGCATAAAATTCAGGAAAAATATTCAGTTAGGCTTCCGCTTTTCCAAATCCGAATTGCCGGGCCTTACGCTTAACCCCTGCCATCAGATTTTGTACAGCCACCTTGTCCACCTTTTTCGCAGCAGAAAGCCAGTTTGCCTTGAACTGCTGCTCGTCCTTAGCAGTTTTTTTTGGTCTTTTTTAGGTTCCGCTTGACAAGTATTTCTCAATTAGGCGGAGCTCTGGCGTGTTGGGAGGGTTCTTGTCCATGGGAACCACCTGCACGTTGTTGGCGGCGTACCACTCCATGGCCTTTTTACCGTGATGGCAAGATGCTAAATCCGGCCAAAGCAGTACGAAACAACCGTGTTTCTTCAGGAAAGGCGGCAGACGTTTATTCAAACACTCTTTTACGTAAATTTCTTGGTTGACAGTCCCGGAAGCTATGAAAATGCTGCTTTTCAAGCCACAGGTACAGATGGTTTGCCAAACCAGATATTTCTTTGCGAACTTTGACAGTTTCATATGCTTGAAAATATCTGCTACCTTTCCCCTTCTTTTTGCCGTATAAAACTCCTGTCCCGGAAGCTGCTTTGACGTAGGTTTCGTCGTCCATTACCACGCAGTCAAACTTCGTCAGCATCGTCGTGTACAGCCTCCGGGATCGCGCTGTGGCCATCGTATTTTATTTATCATCGCGATTTGGAGTCACTACCTTCTTGTAAGTCGATATTCCGGCTCGTTTTTTGGCTCGATGCACAGTTGTAGACGATACGCCCAGCTTATTTGCGGCATCTCGGAGAGAGAGGTTAGGGTTTCGCTTGAAACTACCGGCAACTCTCTTTGTCGTCTCAGCGGCTTCCGGTTTTCGATTTTTCCCCGATCCAGACTTCCTGGCTGTCGACAAACGTTCCCCAAACACTTTAATTACATTTGTAATGGTCGATTTGGCAACTTTTAGCGATTTTGCCAGCTTTGCGTGTGAGTAGCTCGGATTTTTGCGATGCGCGAGCAAAATTTTGATACGCTGCTCTTCTTCCTTGGACGGCATTTTGACAACTGAAGAGTGAATTCCAAAATCAAAATGGGAGCAACATTCTACACACACACACACCTTCAAAATGAGGGGTGTTCAGGTTTTTTAAATGCAAAATTGGAAGAAATACGTCTAGCTGATATTGACCAAATTTTCACCGCATCACCCTTTAATTATGTATGAGAGCCCTCTCCCCTTTCCTCCCCTCCACTCTCTCCCTTCCTTAAGTCGGATGGGTTTTAAACAGAGCGTAAAAAAGTCACCGTCATTAGTCAACAAACTGTGACTGTAATAAAGTTGAAGCAGTCGCATTCATAACAGACGCCTCCAAATGAGTAACCAAGCCTCAACCTTCAGTCAAATGAAGCGTCGAAATAATCATATGCAATTTTGCTAAGAAATATTTACTTTCCTTTAGAAAAAAGTGGGATTCGGTTCTGATTAAAATCAGTGGCTGTTGGTTTTTGAGAGTTATATCATCTTGTTTCACTTTCAATTTCGAACTTCGAAGGAAATCGAGACGATACAATTGGCTAGTTTGTTATGAACGTACAGAAAAAAATATTTATGGCGTATCCTTTTGAGGAACCCAGATATCTTAAAATCGCGACAAGTTTTCAGAAGAAAACAATTTTAGTGAATATGATGTTCCATTCATTTCTGGACATGATGAAACCGCCTAAACATCAATGTAAAATAAGGTTAAAGAAGTTGTTCAGTTTATCGTACCGTACATCAACTGTCCAGTGTTTCCCCTAATGGTTGCTCTATTTCTTACGATATAAGATGTCCTTTAATTGTATTCATCCATACCGAACTAGCTCAAATGCCATCAGCGTCCCAGTTGCATAGTAAATAGTATTGGACGAAATTAGAAATCCGGTTCACCTTTGGACGGAATCGTTAAGTCCCCAACCCGCAGAGTGCCTTGACGTTATGGCTGGGAGAAAAAAAAATCGGAACCTTTTGTTTTCCACGACTCCAACAACGAGGAACTCACTGTGACAACAATTTTCTCGACCCACCCTAATCTTCCACCACCTAATCACCACCCTGTTCCTCGGTGCAGTTTATCATTTCCATTCTCAGCTGGTTTCGGGTTGAAGGTTGTGGGACACCTCAGTCAGTCAGAGAATAGAGAAGTATGAAACGGAATCGTTGTTGGTTTTATTATGGTTGACGATAAAAATAGATTATATTATGGGCCAGCCAGTTGGTGAAACAAAGCAGGAAAACAAAACAGCAAACTAACAAGTCAGAATAAATGGAGGCGCGGAAGAAAGTTGATGGCCGCATGCTACACTCGATCCCTGGTACCAATATTTTATTTGGACCGGAGGAAGAATAAGTGTCTTATATATTTTTGGAAGCACTCGAGTGAAGGACGGCCATCGAGGATGACATTTTGT
This sequence comes from Uranotaenia lowii, assembly GCF_029784155.1. Taxonomy (NCBI): domain Eukaryota; kingdom Metazoa; phylum Arthropoda; class Insecta; order Diptera; family Culicidae; genus Uranotaenia; species Uranotaenia lowii. The sequence continues at coordinate 113,540,370 of NC_073692.1, forward strand.
GGTTGAACTTCCGAGAGAAGACTTTGGACGTGTATTTTGCATCGAATGCGTTATCCTTGAACGGGAGAATCAATAAGTAGGAGATTATTTTTACTTTTGAAAAAGTAAACAAATATCCCTGTTTTAAAGAATTTTATGTGAAGTATTTAAGCGAGGGAGTACAATATAGTTCCCGTACTATCAAATAACGTGTTAAAAGCGCAACCCTGCTAAGTAATTAATCACATCCATCGACCTTAACAACTAGTAAAATTCTATGGAACCTTGCCAACTAGGACTGTTCGATGTTCTGGCAAAGATCGATTCAGCTGAGTGGTTTCAGGATCGATCCACCTAAAAAATCGAATCAAAAAAATCGATCTTCGCAAGATCGATCTTTTGAATTTTTGTGATGGGCTCATGAGGCCCATTAGTGCTCTTTCTCTACCCCACACGCATCATTGGAAGCAATGTTAGGAAAATCGTTCAAGAAAAGTAATCAGGATTCGTTGCAAGCTAGAATACTTAGGGCACTTCTGTCTATAATGCCCTTGCGGGGTAAAACGCCAGCGACTATATTTTGATGAATTTTGAAGATTTGCGAAGTTTTTAGTGGATTCTTTTTACCCAAATGTGTTCTTAAAATCAATACCTTTTAATTTTGATAAAAATGATAACTAGATTTTCATTAAAATACGAATAACAATCAAATTAAATTTTGTGGTGGCTATCCATCACTTAAGTTGTAAAAGTGATCAAATGAAATAAGCTTTTACCCCAAGATGATCGCTTGAAACATCCTCATTATTGATTTGATTGGTTATTCAAATTATATGTTAGAATTATCAATTAATGGAAAACTGTGATAAATTTTTGTTTTATGGTAAACTGATGATTTATCAAATTTTAAATATCCGATTAAAATACCCCCACCATTTTTTGGACTAATCGCCCTCCTCTCAAGGTGCTGTTCGGTAAGATGTAAACAAAACCACGTGTTTTATTCTAAATTTTGGAATGCAGTTTTCCATGAATACAGACCGAATTTCGAAATGATATACCGATCATTTTCTTTGCTTAGTCCTAAATTGTCATTAGGATGCATTATAATTACAACTTTCGATCGGGTTTGCGTAAAAAACGTGCACCGAAAATCGAACCGGTTCACTGAATTTGTCGCCAAAAGTAGCAGAATAATTTGGTTGAAACTGACACAGTTCAAAATAAAGTCAAAAATTTCAAAGATTTTCATTTTTTCACTGGGAAATGTAAACAAAACACTTGTTTTCATGTGTAGATAAACTTGAGAAAAATTTTTTTTACATTTTTTTCCTAATTAAATAACAGAATTAATTCATTTCTACTGTGAATATTGTGTTGTTTTTGAGTCGTTTTGATCCAATGTTTTGGAGCATCATCTGCCTACACTGGGGCGTTTAACATCCAATGATTTCGAAGGTTACTTTTAAAGGCGTTTGTGAAAAATCGAATTTTTTCATAGTTTTTACAATAAAAAGTTATATTATTGGCAGAATATGAGTAGAAGATAGAAATACGAAGCACATGTTGCAATGGATTCGGATGTTCAAGTTATGTATTCCGCATACTCGATCATTTCCCTTAGCAGGTGCATATTCCCCCGAAATACCCTACACCTCCGAGTGCTGTGATACGCACGTGGTGAATGTATCCGTTGAATGTTTGTCGAACATCAACACTAACTAGATACATAAAAATATACAATGCCCCATCGGGGGCTACCGTTGCTATTCGTCACGTGGCTTTTTTTTTTTTTAGTTGGTAACCACAGGTGGTAAATCCCGGTTTACGGATTGTATTCCAAGGCACGGCGAGCCACCGCGTCCCCCCAGTTTGCTACTCTGGGTCCATGGGTACAATGGGAAGACTCATGATATACTCCGTGTATACCCCCTACTCCCTAAACTCCACCTGGGGCCGCAGACCTGGTTCCCACCTCGAACTGTTTAGTACACTATGCTTCAATAGTGGGAGGTCTATTCGCGCTAGTGCTCTCCAAGGCAATACTCATTAACGAGACCACTTTCAGCAAAACCTCTCATCCTTACGACTCGACGCCTGAACTCTCCTCTAACGACTTGAGAACCGACATCTCCTCGCAATGACTCGAGATTCCCACACAAACCTCTCCTCTTCGCGACTTGGGGCCTGATCTCTCCTCTAACGACTTGAGATCCGACCCCTCCTCGCACGATTCAAGGCCCGATCTCTCCTCTAACGACTTGAAATCTGACCTCTCCTCGTAATGACTCGAGGTGACCACTTGTACCCCTCCTCTTGTTGGTAAGGGGCCTGGTCCCTCCTCTTACGACTCGAGACCCGACCCCTTATCATAAAGACTCGGGGTTTACCACGCAAACCTCTCTGCCTGAAGGTTTGAGGCCTGACCTCTCCTCTAACGACTCGAGGACCGACCTCTTATCTTCAGGGTTCGAGGTTTGCCACCTTGCCCGTCGTGTGCCTGATCGAGAGCAGCTTATCCTAGACTCGCACCTGTCACGGCACACGCGCGGGACTTAACGCAACGACTCAGATGATTCCCGACGAAGACGTCATCCTACACCGACTCGAATGGCTCGCCCGGCGTCGAGAGCCACTCTACCCGTGGGTATTCCCTGAACGTGGAATAACCCTTTCCCAACGATTTCCACTGCGAAGAAGGTCATGTCTTATCCCCGCAGCTTCTGTCGTTGAGAACCGCTCTACTCGGATACTCCCCGAAGATGGAGCATCCTACTCACGAAAGCGGCGCACCCACGGCATTCGCTACGCAGAAGGTATTGTCTTATCTTTGTAACTTCAAACCGTGGGGTCGGACGCACTCTACTCGACAGCCCCCCGTCGATGGGGTCAGTCTACTCCGACCGTTGTCCGGTCTTCTTTATCCCCCTTGGTTGGCAACCCTAGGATTTTTGGCCCGCGGATTTTCCTGCCCGTTGTGTGCCAAATCAAGAGCAGCTTATCCTAGACTCGCGCCTGGTACGGCACACATTCGGGACTTGGAACGCTACGACTCGGATGTTTCCTGACGGTGACGACATCCTACACCGACTCGAGAGGCTCGCCCGGCGTCGAGAGCCTCTCTACCCGTGGGTATCCCCCGACAGTGGTTAACCCTCTTCCCTCGAGATCCGCTACGAGGAAGGTAAAGTCATATCCCCGCAGTTTCCCTCTTAGGAAGCGGAACTACTCGGATACCCCCGGACCTACACACGTTCGCGGCGCACCCCTGACCTCCGCTACGCAGAAGATGTTGCCTTATTTTTGTAGCTTCGATCAAGGGATCGGACGCACACTACTCAGATGCTTCCCGCCGATGGAGTCATCCTACACCGTTCGCGGACTGCCGTTGGTTCCAGCTCCTCTGCAGGGCAGTCATGATCCGGGTGAACCCATCGCTGACCGCATGCCAAGTCACGTGGCTTATCAACGGTGATCGACATACTTGATGATAACTTTTGAACGTCGTTCCCACAATCATTCAATAACGCCTATACTCGCATCATTGTTGATAATGTTCGTTGGTAATAGACGATCATTAATGTCTCAGAAGGAAAATCTGAAGGAATACCTGGACCACATGTTGAAAAAAGCCGTAGCACATGCTGGACAATTAATTACGGTTACTTAGTAGTGATTTTGTTCTTCTACGCAAAGCCAAAAATTAAAAATCATATTGTGACCTTTACGCATCGCTCAGAACTGATACATATCAGTTGTGATCCTAGAAGGTTGAAAACCATCAAGGAAGGCAATCACCATCGAGACGTTCGTTGCTGATAGTCTGCGTCCTTCTTTACCACATCATGTTTTGCGGGAATGTACAGAAGCGTCGTTGTCAAGCTGGAAGTGGGAGGAACAATTTATCCTTTGGATATTTGTTTATACGTTCCTTTGTCATTTTCTTTACCACTTGGTCGTCTTATCAGCTCCCGCGAATCCCCTTCACTGTAGGGGAGAGTGGGGATACTTGATCCCCTTTTCTTATTTTCACCATATCTTTCTGGAAAAATTTAGCAACTCGCCGTCTTTGACATTTTCTGACTGCTTGTAACTTCAAGTTTCTATGCTCCAAAAATTAGATCGATACTTGAACCCGTTGATGAACTAGAAGCATTTTCGTGGGAGTAAAAAAATTGCGATTTTTCTGAAGTTATGGGAGACTTGATCCCCTATTGAAGGAGACTTGATCTTTTATTCAGGAAGCCGTAATCCTTGTATAAAAATCAAACAAAACCCCAAGATAGAATGTTAATTGTTTGTTCTCATTTCACAATTTATAGCAGACATAAGAAGAAAATTTTATAACTTTGTCTCAACGCTAATAACATTGCATACTTAAAAGGCGCTATTTTTTATAATAAGGAGAAAATTAATTATTTTTGCTCTTTTCTTCAGACAATTTTTTGATAAATATTAGTTTTTGGATAAATATTAGTAATTTCGTAATCAGCAACTATAACGATCAATTCAGATGAAGAATATGCCGTTTGGAAGGGGGATCAATTGTACCCACCTCTAGGGGATCAATTGTGCCCATAATCAACATTTTAGAAAACTTTTTTTGAAAAAAGTTGAGAGTTTTCCATTGCTTTGAAAATATGGCATTATGAAGTTCATTTTACGCTCGAGCGATTGATACATTGGAACAAATATTTTTTTCATAATTTTCCCATGTAAGGAACATTTTAAAGTGATGAAAAAAGATCTTCAAGTTACATTTTGTGAAATTTTTCAAACAAAGTTCAATTACTCAAACAATTATTTTGTTAAAAAATTTTAAACTGCAAGCATTGTTATTTTGCTCATTTTGGCACATTTTTCTAGAACATTTGATCTTTGTAATACATTCCAGTTTCGAGATATAGCTAAGGAATCAAGTATCCCCAGGGATCAAGTATCCTCATTCTCCCCTACAGATTATATGCCTGATATCAGATTTCCATCACATTATAATGATCCGATTTGGAATTCTTGCACATATTAAAAGGTTGTCTTTACATATAGTATTGCAATTCTTTTGAAGCTTTTCATGTAAGTTATCTTCGATGTCTTGCGGCTAACTGTTATACATCTACAAGCCGTTGTAGAATATTTAGGGTACGGCATTGAGATAAGCATATAAATTGATCAAAACAACAACTTTTTATTTCAAATTCATTCAATTTCTCTTGAAAACAAAATAATTTTTCAAAATTCATTGGTAAAGTACGACTTGTTCGCCCTTGAGTTAAACCACTCGCCGCAGACGGTCGAGGAACGGATCATATGAGACCCGCAGGCGTTCTTGTGGTATTTTCCCCCAGGCTGCCACGAGATGTCGCTTCAGGACCTCCACACCTTCATTTTACTTAGAGCAGACTTCGACCTCCAACATACTCCAAACAGCAAAGTCCATAGAGTTCAGGTCTGGTGAACCGCCGGCCACTCGGAGCTCGGAATGAACCCTGGAAAATGTTGCGCAATCTAAAGTTGGGTTTTCTTCGCTTTATGAGCCGGCGCCGAGCCCTGTTGGAAAACCCAATCCCTGGAATCAAAATGTCGACGTACCCACGGTTCGACGACATTCTGTAGAACTAGTTTCCGATATGTATTTTGGTTGATCTTCACTCCTTCAGGGACAATAGCCAGCTGTACGGTGAAGAGTTTCTCGTCGGTAAACACAGTATTCTTCAACCTTCCTTCCGCGGCCTTCTTCAGCAGTGCCTTCGCTCTTTTCACCTGTTCTTGTTTCTGCTTCACCGTAAGGTCTTGAACCTTTTGGATCTCGTAGGGCTTAGTCTGAAGTTTAACTTTCAGGATCCGACGGAGACTTCGATCCGATATGTTGAGATCCTCTGTCAATTTAGTGGAACTACGACGAGGATTTCTCCTAAGGCGCTTCTTGACGATCTTCGCCATGACAGGTCGGCGTCCCCCACAATGCCGTTTTTTAGCACTTCCGGTCTCCAGGTATCTTTTAACTGTACGGTATACAAACCTTTTGCACACACTTATATCGGACAGCTCACGAACTATGTCCTTCTGCCGTTTGCCAGCTAGAAACAAGGCAACCACATCGCTACGTTTCTGTTCGAGATCCATTTTCCCGGATAACACCTGATTACAAAAGTAACACTTACATCCAATGATAGCTAAGACTTAATGTAAACAAAGCGACGAGGGGTCGTTCAATATAGTTTTGTGTGCAACAAAATAATTACTGATGAAGTAATGTTGCAGTTCAATTGCCGGACCCTATAGATCGTTTTGTAATTTCTTTCTTAGCAATTGAAAGGCTAAAATCACATGCCCTTCTCGATTTGTAACTGTGAATATCATTTCCAAACTGTAGATCTCAAGCCAAATATGAACGGTACATTCCAATTTATATTCTATGGACAAACATCAGACTATTATAAGCAATTCGTTATTTGACAGATAGCTATTTAAGCATGTCGTGTAAGAGGAGTGCTGCCAAGGCTGCTTAATGCTGAAGCAAATAGTGAAAACGACAGAAAAGCTCACGAATTTGAATGTCAAATGTATGAGCAATGAAAAAATACACATTCTCTAACTAAACCTCAGAGGAAAAATCCCGTCATCGAGTGCGTTTCTACTTTTCTCGATCTCTTCAGCCAAAAAAGAAAGTTTTAGCTTCTACATAGAAACATTTACCAATGTAAGTGGGCCGACTATTTTAAACTAAATAGTTTTAAAGAAACAATTCTAACCGATGCAATGAAAATGTAAACATAAACACAAAAATTTGTTTTTATGGTATTTATGTACATTTTGAACATTTTGTTGTATTGCCAGCATTATTTCGAAACTATAGAAACTTTTACATAGGCATAGTTTTTACCTCAAGTTTGAATCAAGTCCTCACCAAGAACTGCGAATGAACCGGTTACCCAAGATTTATGCACCTCACACGCTCTAGATAATTCTGTCACTTCTGTGTTTGTTTCTGCTACCGGTGTTGTTGGGACTTCTGTATGTACCTGTTATCAGCATGACGACGGTCTGACATGCTTTTTTGATCGGTTATTCGAAAGAGGTATGGGTAACAGATTTGAAATGATTGTTCCGGGTATTTTTCGCAACCTTCAAAAAATTGGTCAAACTGCCTTCAGAATGTATTAGCCTGCGTTTAATCGTTGAAGTGCCATCAACAAACTTTTCCAGAACATTCGTAGGTACTCTTACCTTTGAGCGGGTTACCATCATTCGAAACTGCTACCTTGCACGAGATAACATAATCAGCTAAATGAGTTAAAACGATAAAAAGAGCGGCGTAAATGAGAGGGACGAAAAACTGCTGCCCATTTCCGATGCTTCGTAAATAGATTGACTTAAGTCGGCACGTCTAATTGATTGTGCTTTATCTGAATCAACAATGTGTTGCCGAAATTTGTGCTCCGTTATCCTTATCCTAATTTTCGTTTGGAATCCCACCACATGGAATGAGCAAGAGTTTGTTCACGAGAACTATTTCATGGAAGTGTATGTACGTACATATGTATGTTTCGAAAGGTTTTTGAATGCCAGATAAAGATTGTACCTGGTAATTCAATGAACAAAAATTAGGTTCTTACATTTGAATTTAGAAAAATACACTTTTTTGTAGACGGTTGGATTTGACATTCTAAAAAGTTTTTTGGATGCTTTAAATTTTAAAAATATTATTTTCACGCAAATTGCACAGCTTGAAATTTTTCAATCTCAATCTCTGTTGAGAATGACAGTGGATTGTTAAAAAAAGTCCAAGTCACATCGTTTAATTATATTTAGCAACGGATTGCAATTACCATCAAATGCGAACTGTCCGGCCAACGAACGACGGACGACAGGCCGTAAGTAGGTTAATATTTGTCAAACCATATCGATTGAGAGGGCGCATGGATATCGCGTGATACCTAATGACAGCAAATGTTGTTGCATGCACGGAAGGAACACAAGAAATGTTCTCAGTAGAAAGATGAAAATAGAAAAATGATACAGGCACCGGGAAAAAAACGTAACGAAATCAAAACAAATGTTTGCGGCGAACGATAAATGCTAGACAGATGAGCTGGCAATACCTACCTCTATAGTAGTAGAAGGTGATTAAGGGGATTTATTTTTAGTTTTCCATACCTCTGCATGTACCGATTGGTTTTGTTTTAGACCGCGGCAAACACCACAATGCTGAGTAAGGTAACTTGAACTGAAGGTATGACAAGAATAAAATGCTTAACGAAATTTATAAATTGTTAAAAAATTTACCGACAATTTTTAATAGTTCAAAATTTAAAGATTTGTGCTAAAATTGTCATGTTTCACATCATAAACAAAAAGGTATCTGTGTCTTCCCAAGGGATCTCTGAAGGAACTTCTAAGCGACTTCTGAAGGGACTTCTGAAGGGACTTCTGAAGGGACTTCTGAAGGGACTTCTGAAGGGACTTCTGAAGGGACTTCTGAAGGGACTTCTGAAGGGACTTCTGAAGGGACTTCTGAAGGGACTTCTGAAGGGACTTCTGAAGTGACTTCTGAAGGGACTTCTGAAGGGACTTCTGAAGGGACTTCTGAAGGGACTTCTGAAGGGACTTCTGAAGGGACTTCTGAAGGGACTTCTGAAGGGACTTCTGAAGGGACTTCTGAAGGGACTTCTGAAGGGACTTCTGAAGGGACTTCTGAAGGGACTTCTGAAGGGACTTCTGAAGGGACTTCTGAAGAGACTTCTGAAGAGACTTCTGAAGGGACTTCTGAAGGGACTTCTGAAGGGACTTCTGAAGGGACTTCTGAAGGGACTTCTGAAGGGACTTCTGAAGGGACTTCTGAAGGGACTTCTGAAGGGACTTCTGAAGGGACTTCTGAAGGGACTTCTGAAGGGACTTCTGAAGGGACTTCTGAAGGGACTTCTGAAGGGACTTCTGAAGGGACTTCTGAAGGGACTTCTGAAGGGACTTCTGAAGGGACTTCTGAAGGGACTTCTGAAGGGACTTCTGAAGGGACTTCTGAAGGGACTTCTGAAGGGACTTCTGAAGGGACTTCTGAAGGGACTTCTGAAGGGACTTCTGAAGGGACTTCTGAAGGGACTTCTGAAGGGACTTCTGAAGGGACTTCTGAAGGGACTTCTGAAGGGACTTCTGAAGGGACTTCTGAAGGGACTTCTGAAGGGACTTCTGAAGGGACTTCTGAAGGGACTTCTGAAGGGACTTCTGAAGGGACTTCTGAAGGGACTTCTGAAGGGACTTCTGAAGGGACTTCTGAAGGGACTTCTGAAGGGACTTCTGAAGGGACTTCTGAAGGGACTTCTGAAGGGACTTCTGAAGGGACTTCTGAAGGGACTTCTGAAGGGACTTCTGAAGGGACTTCTGAAGGGACTTCTGAAGGGACTTCTGAAGGGACTTCTGAAGGGACTTCTGAAGGGACTTCTGAAGGGACTTCTGAAGGGACTTCTGAAGGGACTTCTGAAGGGACTTCTGGAGGGACTTCTAAAGGAACATCTGAAGGGACTTTTTATTAGACTTTAAAAAAATAAAATTCTTGTAATTTTTGTGATTTTTGTAATTTTTGTAATTTTTGTAATTTTTGTAATTTTTGTAATTTTTGTATTTTTTGTAATTTTTGTAATTTTTGTAATTTTTGTAATTTTTGTAATTTTTGTAATTTTTGTAATTTTTGTAATTTTTTTAATTTTTGTAATTTTTGTAATTTTTGTAATTTTTGTAATTTTTGTAATTTTTGTAATTTTTGTAATTTTTGTAATTTTTGTAATTTTTGTAATTTTTGTAATTTTTGTAATTTTTGTCAAATTTATCATTTTTGTCATTTTGATCATTTTTGTAATTTTTGTCATTTTTGTCATTTTTATCATTTTTGTCATTTTTGTCATTTTTGTCATTTTTGTCATTTTTGTCATTTTTGTCATTTTTGTCATTTTTGTCATTTTTGTCATTTTTGTCATTTTTGTCATTTTTGTCATTTTTGTCATTTTTGTCATTTTTGTCATTTTTGTCATTTTTGTCATTTTTGTCAATTTTGTCATTTTTGTCATTTTTGTCATTTTTGTCATTTTTGTCATTTTTGTCATTTTTGTCATTTTTGTCATTTTTGTCATTTTTGTCATTTTTGTCATTTTTGTCATTTTTGTCATTTTTGTCATTTTTGTCATTTTTGTCATTTTTGTCATTTTTGTCATTTTTGTCATTTTTGTCGTTTTTGTCATTTTGTCATTTTTGTCATTTTTGTGATTTTTGTCATTTTTGTCATTTTTGTCATTTTTGTCATTTTTGTCATTTTTGTCATTTTTGTCATTTTTGTCATTTTTGTCATTTTTGTCATTTTTGTCATTTTTGTCATTTTTGTCATTTTTGTCATTTTTGTCATTTTTGTCATTTTTGTCATTTTTGTCATTTTTGTCATTTTTGTCATTTTTGTCATTTTTGTCATTTTTGTCATTTTTGTCATTTTTGTCATTTTTGTCATTTTTGTCATTTTTGTCATTTTTGTCATTTTTGTCATTTTTGTCATTTTTGTCATTTTTGTCATTTTTGTCATTTTTGTCATTTTTGTCATTTTTGTCATTTTTGTCATTTTTGTCATTTTTGTTATTTTTGTCATTTTTGTCATTTTTGTCATTTTTGTCATTTTTGTCATTTTTGTCATTTTTGTCATTTTTGTCATTTTTGTCATTTTTGTCATTTTTGTCATTTTTGTCATTTTTGTGATTTTTGTCATTTTTGTGATTTTTGTCATTTTTGTCATTTTTGTCATTTTTGTAATTTTTGTAATTTTTGTAATTTTTGTAATTTTTGTAATTTTTGTAATTTTTGTAATTTTTGTAATTTTTGTAATTTTTGTAATTTTTGTAATTTTTGTAATTTTTGTAATTTTTGTAATTTTTGTCATTTTTGTAATTTTTGTAATTTTTGTAATTTTTGTAATTTTTGTAATTTTTGTAATTTTTGTAATTTTTGTAATTTTTGTAATTTTTGTAATTTTTGTAATTTTTGTCAAATTTATCATTTTTGTCATTTTGATCATTTTTGTAATTTTTGTCATTTTTGTCATTTTTGTCATTTTTGTCATTTTTGTCATTTTTGTCATTTTTGTCATTTTTGTCATTTTTGTCATTTTTGTCATTTTTGTCATTTTTGTCATTTTTGTCATTTTTGTCATTTTTGTCATTTTTGTCATTTTTGTCATTTTTGTCATTTTTGTCATTTTTGTCATTTTTGTCATTTTTGTCATTTTTGTCATTTTTGTCATTTTTGTCATCTTTGTCATTTTTGGCATTTTTTTCATTTTTGTCATTTTTGTCATTTTTGTCATTTTTGTCATTTTTGTCATTTTTTTCATTTTTGTTTTTTTTATTATTGTTATCATTTGTGTCATTTTTATCATCAGTATCTTCTATGTTTAATATTTTTTGTTTCATTGTTGTCATTTTTGTCGTTTTCATCAGTGTTTTTTGATTGATATTTTTGTCATTGTTGTCATTTTCATCATTTTTGTCATTTTTGACATTTTTATCAGTGTTTACGTTTGATTTTTTTCATTGTTTTTTTTTTTGTTTTCTTGTTATTTTTGTCATTTTTGTTATTTTTGTCGTTTTTATCAGTTTTTTTTTGTTTGATATTTAAGTCATTTTTCTCAGATTGCCTGTTTTTTTTTGGTTTTTGGTTTTTATTCTGAATATGAATTTTTTTCAGTTGAAACAGTTTAACTTTTTTCCAAATATTTCTTCTGCCTTAATGTATCACGGTATTTTTTCCCAGAAGCTCTGACTGTACCAAGAACGTAGAAACGTTTATGCGAAATTGTAGTGGGGCAATCATTGGGGCAGAAACAACTGCATTATCGTTGTGCGAATTTACCCATCAAAAACCATGTTGTTCCATTTGTTTTGCAGTTTATTGACTAACTAGCAAGTGTGTATCTAGTTTTGTCAGCAGGAAACGTGCACCTAAACCAAACCAATTGATGTTGACAAGCATTTCCTTTTAAATTGTGTTGAGAATGTTGTAGTTCTAAGAAAGACGAACACGACTCAAGTATGTTTACATTCCTCGTAAAGCCATATGAAATTGCGGTGTGAGCGACGAAATTCAGCTCGTTCTGATATTGTTTGTCAGATCACTTCATTTGATTGTTGCTGATCGATGACTGAAAAAAAAAACAAGGAATTCAATTCAATTTTTTTAACTTAATTTGCAGTAGAAAACTTTTATGATCAGTTACTCGATCACATAACAACACGATCCATATCGTAGTTGATCGTAGCCCGGTCCAATTTCATTGAGGTATGTTAGACATCTAACTAGCTAGTCGGATAATCCCCGGCTCAATTCAAGAGAAGAACGATCGTTTCCTCGAATGAAGGTAGGTATGTGCTGCTTCCATTCACATTGGATGGATGAACTTAGCTCTGAGCTATGTATGAATGCTGTTTTCCAACACGCTCTTGCTATTACAGTAGGGCGCAGAACTATCGTCATAATTTGTCCCCCTGGTTGATCCACGCTAGCCATTTTTACAGCAACTGTCACGAGGCGTCGCAGCTGCGCCGACTGTTTGAGCACGCGTCATATACCTACTTAATTCTATCATCCCGCAGAATGCCCGACTGCAAGTAGAACAGTGACCAAACAATATTTTCAAACCTTTTGTAATCAATCATCTAAAGTTACAATTTTTTAACCCATGTCCAATTATCACAGAAAACCAGATCCAATGTTTGGCAGAAACAAGTGTGTTACTAAAATCAGAGCTTCCAAAAATAACAATGCTAAGGAGCAGCTAATGAGACGGAATGGCTAATTTCTCAAACGTGCGGTCAAAAATATCGGCGGATGTTTGTTTGATGAAGTCAGAAATAGCTCGGGAAACTGATAAATAATGCTCCGGAAAGCATTCTCATGGGCGCACTTGGCTTTGATCTTCTCCAGCAGCTCTCAACGGCCAGCTGGAAATCTTGGCTTCAGGGACCAGGGAAGAGGTAAAACGATGAGTGGTTTTTTTGGAATGTTTGCTGCTTTCGCCGGGTGGAAATGAATATTCAATGAGGTACATGTGATTACCTTTAGTTTACTGTTTTGTGTAGGTACTTATACAGAAGATTTGGTGTGAATCAATTGTTGCAACCGGAAAGTGCAAAGTGTTTCAAAGAGTAAGAGTTCGTTTAGTAATGGCGTCTGGGTGGGCTAATATTATGGATATAAAACTATTTTTCAGGAGGAAATTATTATGGGCTTGTGATATAGTAAAGTGGGCAAGTCAGTTGCCTCTTGCGCCGATGTTCGCGAATTCTACCGGATAAGTTTTTCAATAGATGTCCACCAAATGCACCGTTGATATAAATAAGTGAATGTCATTAAGATTGATAAAACGACTATAATTGAAACAAAGAATATATTTGAAATTTTCAATGAAAAAAATCTATTTTTAATCTATATATCATATTGCTGAACAACAACAATCGATGATAGCTAAAGCTTGCTTCATTTAGAATGAGAACAAACTTTTGCTCATATTGAGACGCTCCTGGTGGGCAGATTTCGAAGTTCTTGGCGCTCACGTGTCGGGACTTTTGTAAGCTTCACGTATAAATTTTTGACATTCCCCGAATCGACTGTTGAGCGAAAATATTCCAAGTCCTATACGTTGGCAACGGAATTCATACAACACAAAAAAAACTTAAGTGTTCTTTGTAAACAATCAACGTGGAAGCTGAAAGAAGGAAAAAAAATTATGCATAGTTATTTGGGAAATCCTAGGCATCTAGGTATCTAGGCATCTAGGCATTTCAGCTGAACAGCTGAAACATTGAGGCCGATTCGGAAGCCTCAAGACAATCGTCGGAGTGGAACTTGTCGGATTCTTCGCAGGAAACTTCCGTTTCTCCCTTTCTTTTCAATAATCGCTCCAAAACGATATTTACACGCTCTACAAAGAATATTCATTGTCAAAGTTTACTCAAAACGTGGTTTGTACTATTTTTAGATATTTCATTTTGCGTTATATCTATATTCTACAGAACTGTTGACCGGAAACTGCGTGGTAAGATTTTGAAGACCATTAAGAGGAATTCCAATCTGTCTGACCGTGATTTGGCCAGAAAATTTGTTGTTGCCTATTAGTACCGTGAGTAGAATTCGACTCAGGGAAGGAATCAAGTAGGGGAAAGGTTTCCTAAATGGGCCTATCGGGTTAAATGACCCTACGGCTGTTTGGCGAAATGGCTAACTAGACAGCTTATCTGACCAATGTATTTTGAGGGTGATACGCTTAGAACATAAGGCAAGAAAGAATTTTATGAATTTATATACTTAAAAAAATTTAAAAAATCATACAAGGTTTTGATACATTTTGATGTAATATTTCGACTTTTAAAAATTATACGTAAAGAAGCTTAAAACAAAAACTAGGATGGTTTTTGTTTCTTACTCAAATGAATTTTAGAAATTAAACATATTTCAGCTTTTGTGGACGTTTAATAATGATTATTTAGTGGAATAATAGAGTGTTTTTGTATGCCCCTGTCATGTTTGTAAAATGCCTCCATTCTAAAATAACAGGTTAAATAGAATAAATAAATGATTTTTATCACTGAACCTTCAAATCTAAGCTCTGAATGACATCTTAAGAATGAATTGAAGATCTAAAGACAGATTTGATAAAGTTTTTCTCATGGATGAACTGCTTCCATAGTATGGCAACCCTAACTTTTGTTTTATTCCACAAAATTATAATATACATAGATTTTTATAAAACTTCAGCTTTGTCGTACGGAAATTATTACTTTCTAGCAGTTTCAATGAAATTATACGGAAATATTGCCCAAAAAACAGAAATTTTGTTCAAAACATAAATAGGCGCATTTAGCCCGCACGGTTTGAGGTTCGGCATTTTAGACAACACTTACAATAAAATCGTTTTCTTGGAAACAGAAGAAAATTTTAACATAAAAATTACTCCATCGTATAGAAAACAGATGCCTGCACACGTGTATATAGTTTTTGTACACATATTCGACGTGATATTTGATTAAATCAGTGTTCTGCTTAATAGGCGCATATAGCCCGCTCCTCCCCTAGTATCGAGTTAGCGAACAGTCAAATCGGACCATAAAACATAATAGTGTGGCAAAAATCCAAACTCGGAAGCTATACAACCAGGTGCTGACGAAGCTCGACGGGTGCCTCCTGATGGACGATGAAACCTATGTCAAGGCTGACTTCGAGCAAATTCCAGGTCAAAAATGTTATGTGGCAACGGCTCGGGGGGATGTTCCAGCCAAATTTAAATTTGTTTTTGCTGACAAATTTGCACGAAAATTTATGATTTGATGTGGGCTGTGGAAAAAAAACGAATGTTTTCGTTACAAATAAGACAATGGTGTCGGAACTATACCAAAAAGAGTGTCTCCAAAAACGCATTTGTCGTTCATTCGATCCCACAACCATCCCGATATGTTTTGGTCAGACTTTGGTCATTTTTGTCAATTTTGTCATTTTTGTCATTTTTGTTATTTTTGTAATTTTTGTAATTTTTGTCATTTTTGTCATTTTTGTCATTTTTGTCATTTTTGTCATTTTTGTCATTTTTGTCATTTTTGTCATTTTTGTCATTTTTGTCATTTTTGTCATTTTTGTCATTTTTGTCATTTTTGTCATTTTTGTCATTTTTGTCATTTTTGTCATTTTTGTCATTTTTGTCATTTTTGTCATTTTTGTCATTTTTGTCATTTTTGTCATTTTTGTCATTTTTGTCATTTTTGTCATTTTTGTCATTTTTGTCATTTTTGTCATTTTTGTCATTTTTGTCATTTTTGTCATTTTTGTCATTTTTGTCATTTTTGTCATTTTTGTCATTTTTGTCATTTTTGTCATTTTTGTCATTTTTGTCATATGCAAAAAAAGGTGATCTCTGACGCTCTGTATAGAAAATTAATTGGAAATCCATTAACACTGATTTTGAGCATTAAAGGACTTAAAATAAATAAGTCTCTTTGAACGCCAAATAACGTTTCTAAACATCAATAGAATAGAAAACTACGAGGGTGGCAATTATTTTCCAATTTTGTTTTAAATCAAGCTCCCATTCCCTAAAATTGTATCAATCAATGGTAAATGAATAAGGCTGCCCTCAAAGACCAACGAATTTTTATGGAACTTTTTATGGTAAAAGTTAAAAAAAAAATGGAAAAGAAAATTATAATTACTTCCTGCAACACTGTCGTCAAAGTTAAAAGCTCAATAACAACTTTGTGTTACTTTTGAAGCGTTATGGTGTAGGGGAGATAAGGGCATATCTAGCACCCGGGGCATAATAAGCACTTCTCTTCTCGACAAAAGTACGTGTTTTCTTAAATAAATCTTCGTGAGGATTTGTTTTCTACTTCCTATAGTATAAATTTTTCACCTAAAAAGAAACCTCCTTTTCATCTTTACAGAAATATTTAATAAAATCTAGCTAGGTCCTCAAGTGACGAAAACATTATAATTTTTGAGCACCACGAAATAAACTCTTATGACCTTTAAATCGATGATGATGATGAGCGTTTTCTGCCGTATAATCTAGCAGCGAATTCAAGTCGATGAAATCAACTGAATTACAGAGCTAGAGCTTGACTAGTTTACATCTGACGATTTGACCTCTGATTATCTCTCCGACCTTACAATAGACCAAATCGTCAGATGAAACAAGTCAAACTGTAGATTTATCATTCAGTTGACTTCATCGAGTTGAACACGCTGCTATATTCCCCTCGATTTATGGTGCTTATACTGCCCCAACGGTGGTTCTCATTATACCCCTACCAGGCCCGTGCAAAGGACACGTCAATGGGGGACCCCCCCCCCCCCTCGAAATTCAAATTTAGCTAGATATAATAACAATACCAAAAATGCACAAAAAATAATGAAATTTTTAAAACCATTTTCATTTAAACTCATGACCATCACATAAACTCAAAAACAAAGTTTTACTGGTACGGATCAAAATAAATCGAAGTCAAAGTTTTAATACAATTTTATTTCCGGTTATTTATAAACAAATTATTCTAAATGATGATTCTTATTCTGAACTAGAAATTTAAAGTCAATATTTTAAAACACCAGAAAACGAATGCGAATTAGGATTTCGAATAAAAACGGAATTTGAAGCATCGGGCATAAGATCAGTGCTCAGAAATATGATACATCAAATATAACAACAAATTTATTTAAGTCCGAATTTTAAATAAAACTCAAATCAGGTCAGAAAATAACCATGTTTTAAAACTGTTGAGCAAATCGATAAAAATTGTTTGTTATTATTCATATGAATTCACATTGTTTTCCTCATTTTCAATTGAAAGCTTGATAGGAAAATTCCTCTGAAATATCTTAAATTTGAAATCACAATTCAAAGTTAGAATTATCGATAAGGGAAAATATCCATTTTAAACTTGACAGATTTTATTCAAAATTAGAAGATAATAACTGAAGTTTATTTCAATACAAAAATATTTAATTTTATTTCAGGAGTACCAGCGATCTAAGTCAGAGAAAAAATCTGTTTTATACAATATGCTTTAAAGTTCATGTTTCATTGACTTCACAATAATTATTTTGTATATCTATATATATAAAAATGAATGTTTGTCTGTCTGTCTGTTCCCTATAGACTCGGAAACTACTGAACCAATCATCGTCAAAATTGACATCTGAGGGTTTTTGAGGCCGGGGATGGTTTCTGTAATAATCAAAACTCCATCCGACTTACGGGAGGAGGGGCTTCCATACAAAAATTGTAGTTTTTCGAAACAAATTAAAGTCATGACATCCATTTTCTCGAGATTTTTTCTTCCTTTGGGCGGTTTGTTTTTCGTCTCCATGGTCGAGGCGTCGCGAGCCAACGTCGCAAAAGAATAGTAACCCAGGCATAGCATACTGATCAGTGGGAATATTTTGGCGCGTATTTCTCAACCAAGCATATTTTCAATGCAAGGGGTGACGATATGATATGATATGCCTTGATGTGATTTTTTTTTCGACTTGATCCCTAGCTCATTTGTACAGCACATGGTTATGAATGACGCCTAGATGAGACCCAGATTGACATTTTGCCGATCGAATAAAACATATACATTTTTTTGCCAAAATCTGAAATTGAAAAGTCATGGCATCCATTTTTAGAGATTTTCTTTTATTTGAGGGGTTTGTTTTTCGTCTCTATGGTCAACCAAACGTCGTCGGAAGTGGATAGTAACTAAAGCATACTGTTCATTGATCGCCGGAAAATTTTAACAATCAGGCGCCTGTTTCTCAACCAAGTACCTTTTTTTTATGCACGTGGGAGCGATATGCAACCTAGATGTGTTTTCTTCTTGCTTATTTGCACGTGGATTACCACGGATTATGACGCCTAGATGTGACACGGATTGTTATTTTATCAATCGAATCAAAACCAATTGAAAGATTTGCAAAAATACTTCCATATTTAGTTCGTGTTAATGTAGGCAGCATTCGACTTTTCATTCAAGGAACATTAGAACATGTTCAAACGTTCAACTTTTTCTGTTAAAAAAAAAATTTAAAATTATGTTTTCTTCTAGAAATTGTTACTTCGGCCCAAATACACAACTGAAACGAATTCAGAAATGAAAATGGGAGCTTTTTATTTTAAATAATTCTGAAAAAAACCATCGTACTTTTAGCTTACATACCAATTCAAGTTGGTACTTAACATGAAAAGTGTTTTTGTGTTACCTGGCTGCATAAAACAGACTTTTGATCCGCTTCGGTTTTTGAAAAGCGAGACTTTAGAACTGATATTCAATTGGACGCAAAATCTTTATGAGAAATTTTTAGTATACCCTTAAAGCGTTAAAAACAATATTCCCTCCTGTCAACTTACACGGTGGGGTAAGGGCAAACGTCGAACTTTGAAGAAATTCATCTTCAAAATGATTCATTATGTTGGAAAGACCAGAAGGGATATTGAAAATTCTTAAATGTCTTTGTAAATGAAGGTCATTCCCTTTGAACAGCATTCGTTAAAAGTGGAGTAACAAACATAAATTTATACTGCAGGAATACTGCAGATATATCAGTGAAACTTGATAGAACAAAAAACAGGAATTCGTATTCAATCCATTTTAAAGCCATTACTCTGACGCATCTGTAAATAAGCTTTGCATTGACACTTGCCCTAATATACGGGACAAATGTAAACTTAGAAGTTTGTTTTTGCCAACATTTTTGAATATTTGACTTTCAAAGAGAAAATTAAAAAAAACGCTGAGAACTTATTTAGAGATGCAACTGATATTTTTTTAATATTTATATTTTTGCCGCAGTAAATTTATTTAAAAAATAAAGAAATTTGCACTGTATCTAATACATAACTAATTTAATATATTTTTCATTACCATGATAAGTGCTTTTTGAGTCTCAAGCCGGTTAAATTTGCCTACCTTCTTCAAGCAGTGGGGGACAAAATTGGAAAAGATGGGAGAGCTCCCATGTAAATTTAAGATAAAGAGCTTTTCAAAGAAGGGACCATATTTAAAAAGGTTTTTTTTTTGATACAGAGTACATATTTCAGATCTTGAAAAACGAGTTTATAAATCAAGTTTCAGTAAATAATATATACCATCTTTGAATTGCAATTCAGAACTGCAGCTGCAGCTGTCATTTCAAAGTTGTTGGTTCTTAAGTATGATGATGTGTAATTAAAAAAAAAAAAATTAAAAATTACATTTATTTCCGGAAGGTGTAGCAAAGCACAACGGGTCAGCTAGTTTTAAATATTTATTCTTTATTTTCATAGTATACCGACAACAAATACGTAAAATACAACATTTTCAGCTCATAATCACTGACAAAGTACAGTTTGGGAAATGAGTGATTTTTTGAATGCTCAAATATAAAACTGATAAAAATAAAAAAAGGAATATCAAGCTTTGTTCTAAATATTGAAAGTACAAAGGAAATAGTAATTTAGTTCACATTGCCCATAAAAACTAAGCTTTAAGTTGCTCATTTTTCGAACTATTCATAGAATAATAATAATGATCGCTACAAGAAAAGATGAATAAAAATAATTTAAAGAAGTGAAACGTTTATCAATTTTCAAGCGCAGTTTAAGTTCACAATTTCAAGCTCTGAATATTTTTTCGACGTCATTTTAAATATAGAGTATTTCATAAAACAAAGGCAAGATATTAAGTTTTTCACATTCAAAATAAGGAATATAAAAATATTCATCAGAAAAAAGTTTCAAATAAAAAGTTCTATTTCATTTAACAAATTTGTTGGAGTCAGCATGACTATTTGGGGACAATGATTAAAACAAATTCTGTACCTTTTTTCGCAGAGGTCATAATTACTTGCGATCTTGGGGAAATTTGATAAGAACGTTATTTCAAATTTTTTTTTGAAACGTTAAATTTTTTTAAAAGAAAAATGCAAAATTTTTAAGAAATAATTTTAACCTATTTTTAGGGCACCAAAAATAAAATTAGTTCTTAAATTCATTTAACTTCAGAAAAATGTGAATTTGATAACCTTGTGTAATTTATCAAAACCTTTTTAAATGGGGAGTTGAGCATTTAGAAAACAAGAAAATCAAAATAAAATAGAGCATGCAACTGGTTTGTTTAAGAATATTTCATACCAGCATAAAATTTAGAATGATACAAACGATTTTTATATCCAATTGTGAAAAAATTAAGCAATGGATGAACAAGTTTAGAGACACTTCTTAAAAAGAAACCAATTTTAAAGACTTGATAGGGATTTTGTGAGTCAAGATTTGAGTTTCATTCAGAAGGTTTAATAAATTGCTAATTGAAATAGAGAGTGAAAATTTAGTTTCAACGCGTGAACGTCATGGTGTCTCGTAAAATTAAATGTCTATTTCCTGGAGTGGTATAAGACTAAATACCGCCGGAGGCGAGCCAATTTTCTGACATTTCACGTTACTAAGGTAATTTCGATTCTTGAACTGAAAATTTTACTTAGAAAAAATCTCCATGAGGGGGGGGGGGGTTTAAACCCCTCCCGTTCGCAAGGCCTTGACCACTACAGTGACTGGTTTTCAGCTTTCGGCAAAAATTTTTAAAACGCATTTTTTCAAGTTTCAGCCAAAAAGGAAATAGACTAATTCAGAGTCTGAACACGGAACAATGATGTAATTCACATATCAAAGCTGTTTTCTATGGTTAAAAAAGCGTTTTCCTTAAGGTGGATATTATGCCCTTATCTCTCCTACGTGAAACAAAATCATTAGATTTCAGGTTTGCTTGAATTTTTCATTTGGATATTTCATATAAAATAAAAAGAATGGTTTAATATTTTGAATACTACAGCCTGGAAGCCTGCAACCAGATATTAAACAAAACTATTTATTTAACATTTAAGTAGTAAGTTAAGAATATTTTACAAGTACCAGTGATAGCCAAAACTTAGTTTCCAAAACATGTGGTAATTTGAACCAAAAAATAACTGGAAACCATGGTGCCACCCAAGAAAACAAAAAAAAAAGGTTCTAACAGCAGCTTTATCGAAAAACATCTAGTATTAAGCTCCTGAAACCGTTTCAATAATCTTATATATGAAAATGGAGGCGTTTTCTTTGTAACACCCTCACGTATAAACGGACGGTCGTTATGAGGTGAAATTTGGTATCCGAGGGTTTTTCGGGTCAGAGATGATCTGTATAGTAGTTTCAAGAATCTCACTTTTTATCGAAGGGAGTACCCATACAAATAATCTCTTCTTCATCTTATATATAAAAATGGAGGCGTTTTTTTTGTAACACCATCACGTATAAACGGTCGGTCGGAATGAAGTGAAATTGGGTATCGGAAGGTTTTTCTGATAAGAGATGGTTTGTATTATAGTTTCAAGAATCTCACTTTTTCTACGTTTAGTTTAAGGTCAATCCTTCAAAGGATTTATTTATTTAAAGGTAAAACGAAGTTTACCGGGTCAGCTAGTGATTTAAAAAAATCAATTAAAAAGGTACAGATGTCGTTCATCAACATTATTTTCTACTTTACCGAGCGAAATTTTTTTTATCATTTGTTATGTTTCAAAATGTCTTAAAATAGATTTCCGTTCGTCTATGACTTTCTTAAAATCAGGTGTTGAATTAATTCAGGAAAAAATAGATAATATTCGTGCAAAAAATACACAGAAAAGCAGTTCATGGTGAAGTTGAAACAATAAAAAAAATCCCAACAGGGTGAAACCAATGAATTAAAAAGTTAACAATTTTGCAATAAGCTTTTAAAAGTGTAGCTTTCGGAAGATTCGCTTTTTCCTTTCATGGTACCGATCAATTGTGTCCAGCAGCACGATTTAAAATTAATTGTTCAAACTTAATTATGGAGGAATTTTTCTTTCATTTTTATGCACTCTTAAGTCTTTTTCTACGTTATTTGATTCCGGTTATTGATAGGCTAGTGATCAAATTTTTGATCGAAGACTGCCCATAAGTTTCAGCCCAGACTGATTTGCGATGATTTTATCCACTTTTCTTCAGTATTTTGCAAAGTTTTCGATAGAATCTACAGGCTTCACATGTTTTCTCAAATTTGATTCGGTAACGGGCCAAAAAGTTTCAATCGGTCTTGCTTCAAGACAATTTGGCGGATTTATCTCATTCGGTAAGATCTGGACGTTTTTGAATTTGTACCAAGCTATCGTGTCCTTTGAGTAGTGAACTGAAGCCAAATGCGGACAAAACAGTACTGGGTAATGATCCTTTCAGACCATGGCCAGCAATCGACGGTTCAGGCACTCTCGGACGTAAACACGTACGTATAATTTACGACCTGGTGGTTTAACGGAGGGAGTTTGATTTTGAATCCGCTTCTTCTGCTTATTTTATGTCATAAGGCATCTACCTTGGCAAGATATAGGATGCTGAGAGAGGATCCCTATTTTTGATCACATCCCAAATTGTGGCAGTCTTCCTACAGGCGTAAGTACACCTGACTTTCCGGTCCAAAGTTTTGTCCACCGGACTCGGTTTCCGCAAACTTCCGAATTGATTTAGGACTACTCCAACGCTTACTACTTGCATTTTCGCCGACTTACTTAGCGAAATGTTGAGGAAAGGCTCTCTTCTGCTTTTTTCTCGCACTGCTCTGCTAGATTCATCCTCGCCAGTACTGATGGAAACTCGAGCGGGTACTCTTTTACGTACCATTATGGAGCTCAAGATACACAGAGTTTTAACCCAGCAAACATAAAATCGTATTCGAAATGATAGCTCAGATCGTTAACAATCGGATATGATGAAAAGCCTGCCATGCTTGAACATTTGTTCTCCCGTGCGGGATTCAAGTGAAATAACAACCTTGCTCTACTCTCTGCGGAAAGCAGGGAAAATTGTCCAACGAGACAAGCAGCAAATATTGTCGCTGGCAACGGTTTGCATGCATTAAGAAAAAAACTTGCGCTCTCTCGCATACTTTTAGGATACGAATAAGGACGAATCAGGCGTTGAATATCGTCCAACATGTATAATTCTTAGCGCATGAGCCAGAAATAGAAAATATGTATCTATAATGTCTCCACTTTTGTAGGAAAACGCTGTTTTTTCGAGTTTTATGCGATGATTCTATAACGTATATGAAACGTACAACCAAATTTATTAAGAAATATACATACAAAAATGTTTGCTGGGCTGGGAAGTTCAACTATGAATATCAACACCCAGCATACCCAGTTACAAAATAGTTTTTCGTTCCTACGTTTCAGATATTTTAAAATGGCCTGCTGTAGTCTTTTCTATTTGAATCGAATAATTTACTCTGCAACTAATTCTGGTTTTGCTCAAACATTTGTTTTCATACCGTGACCCCTTCCAAGCCCCAATAGTTTAGTGATATGCTATCAGTTACTCAAATTATATCACTTAAGTTCAGTTAACCGTTTGGGAATGGGTGCATTTGTTCAAACGATTCATCATAATAGCTGTCACTTTTTTGTCAGCAATATGATGTGTGGTTCATTTCACCGCTGAGCTGACTACATGACTGACAGACTAACCATCAGATTTGCTACGAACGAGCTCTATATTACGCCTGTATCATACAACTCGAGACGCAAGTGTATTGTCAACATCAGGTTAACGACGTGTTTAAGGTACTTATTGTTACGTAAATATGCGAACGTCAAATAAAATAAATATACAAACTATATTGCTTGGAAAGTAACTTCACTTGAATGACTCATCGATTTAACTACTTCGATTATTTACAAAATTTTGTGAACTTCTTTTTTTTTCCTTCCACAAATTTGGCCATCCATTCGCTTATCGAAAATTTTCTGTTATGGTTCGATTTTCGTCTTGATCGGCAAACAATAATCTAATCGATGATTGATGACAATTGCGGTTTTCTATCAACGTTCCACTGCTCACGGTTTCTTCGGTTGTTATTCCCGGAGATTAAGCCGTTTTGTCGTCTATCGGAAGACCGCAAAATCATTCAAGTTTTAAGAACTGTTTCGGTTGCTCTCTGAATGAATGTTGAAATTTGTTTAACCTCAAGAACCACAACTACATAATCCAATAATTGTACCTAGCTAAAACTAAGCCACGTGCTGTTGGACGACAACGACGCTGGTTTATCTATGCGTTGCGTCGTTATTATTTACAGTCAATGAATTCATGTTTGCTATCGGAGCTGCATTCGATGATTATAGGCAATTATCACAACCGCGAGCAATGTTATGACACTTGATTAGGTCAAGCGTTTTACTGCTCGTTCCGTCTGGCAAGTTTATGATTTTTTAAGACTAGGGTTCCGTAGCTCTTGCGCAGAAATAAAATTATTTTTTTTTCTTGATAACTCGTATGGAAAGGGAACCAACAAAAAAGAAAAAAATTGACAGACATATCGATAAAAAGCCACATTTTTTAATACGAGAGGATGGATTATTTTGGGTCTCTTTTTTCAGAGCTTTCTGACTAATGCTAAAATCTGAAATTGAAAAGTCGTGGCATCCATTTTCAACGACTTTTTAGTTTTTCTTTAGGGGGTTTGTTTTTCGACTCCATGGACAGCAATCGCGATAGGATAGAAACCAAAGCATGCTGATCAGTCATCGCTGCAAAAATGGAACGATTGGGCGCGTATTTCTCAACCAAGTACAACCAAGATGTTATTTTTTTCTTGATCCCCGATCATAAGAAAAAAACAAAATTATATCAAGATGAGACATTTTGATATTCAATTTTTTCATATCAAAATGAGGTATAATCCAGTACTCGAAGAATTTTAACACATTGCGGACCAAACACGAGACATCTCGTTTTTCCGATCTTCAACGGTGTGCATTACTCAAATGTTCTGTGTTTAATTGCTTAAGGGGGGGGTAGGGTCTAACACTTTCAAAAAATCGATTTTTTTATTTTTTTATTTTCTTATAGTAAAAAATTTCAAGAATGTTGTGTCAAATTTTCAAGTTAATTGAAGCAAAACTGTAGAAGTTATAGGCCTTTATCTCCTCCTATCTAATACTGCAAGAAAGCAAGAGCAAAAACTTCAAACGCGTTTTTCTCGAAAGCACATTTTTAAAGTCCGTGGACATCGTCATTTGAAAACTACTTATCCGATTCTTTTCAAATTTGGAATATATTTTCTACATATAAAATACCAGACCCCAACGTTTTTCTTTTTTGATTTTTTTACTTTAGGGAGATTTTAGAGGTGAAAAATGGCGGATTTTTAAGTGAAAAATCGTAGTTTTTACTTCAAACAGCCACAAAAATTTCTTAAAAATATTTTTAAGTTAAATAAAAACGTTGGGGTCCAGAAAAACATCTATTAAAAATATTTTGCTCTGATTTTTTGACTTCAGATGATTCTGTGCTGAGATATAGTGTCCACCGCAAATCCTGTTTTCTAAAAGGCATCCTCGAAAATGCTCCGTCACCGGCTCATTTTTCAATATTTTTCTACGAAAAAATTACTAAATGTTCTTTTAACAATGCTTTGTATAATGCAAAAAATTTGAATACATTTGTTTAAACGATAGCTCTAGAAAAAAATCGTGAAAATGGTGTTTTTTTTATACCCGTTAGACCCTACCCCCCCCTTAACTTAATTCGACAAAATTAAACAGAACATTTGCCGTAACTGAATGATGTTGTATTTGATGAAATCGATCCAGGAGTGTCTGAGATATAGAATGCCGAATTTAAGTGTTTCTCGGCATCAAGCGCGGACTTTGGTGGGGGGGGGAGTGATCGGGGTGAGCACCCCCCCAAGCGGGAAAATCCCGTCAAAAATATACGAAAGCGCTTGAACTTCATAAAAATATAGAACTTTTCCTAGTCGGTCTACCCTTGAATTTTCAAAATTTTCTATTCCGAGGGAATGTTTGCCGAACAAATTGCAGTCAAATTTTCCATTGGAGTGATCAATTTTCTGATAGGCGTTTCAAAAGCTTAGGACTTCTACTGGCTGTCTAACTTTCATATCTTTCTTTTGATATTGTAAGTACTCATTATTAAATATTAAATCTCTTAAAACCAATTTTGAGCTGAAAAAGTCACAGAAGTTTAGTTTTAAGATTACATACCACTTTAGTTCTACGAATAACTTCATCGTTTCGGAAACAGTTTTTCCGAAAATTGCATAACCACATGGGCTAAAACACTTTATTTCAGTACTTTTTTTTGCTTACAATCATTAAACCTAATTGTCGATTTGTTGTCTTTTTTCCAAAACCGTTATTTTAAGAGTTTAATATTTCTGATATTCTACCTACAACAATTGGATCATTTTTTTTCAGGAATAAAAACCAGAATGGTGGTAAGTTTAAAACCGTACTGTCAATAGCTATTTTAAATCGAAAAAACACATCCCATGCAACCAAAAGTCACATATTTACTTGAATGAAGGCTTTGAAAGTTACATATTGGCTGACAAAGAGAATCAACTGCCCGATTCCCTTAAGTGAACTTTATGTACTCATCAATGAACTTGAAAGCTGCAAAAGTGATTAATATGTACATTGTATGGGACTTAAGTTACATAAAGGGCACAAAAGTGCTCAAAACGGGATTAACTAAATCACATAAAGGGTACAAACGTGCTTTACTAAGTCACAAAAAGTGCATTGAGGTGCTTTCAAAATCAAATCACCATATCGAATTTTAGTTTCAGTAAGATCAACATCTAGGCGTGGTCTAGTGGTAGCGTGTGCGATTCTCACCACGAAGGTCGGGGTTCGATCCCCAAGCCAGGCAAGTTTTTTTCAATAAGTAATTTGGTAATTGAGTGACCATTCCGATGCGATATATGTAGGAAATGTAGGAAAGAAGCAATTGAGCAATTGGTCAAGTTTGGAATCCGGTGCGTGGCATCATGGCGGCACCATGTACAGAACATAGTAAATAATCAGAGAAGGTGAAATAAACCGATGCCAAGGGTGCAGTTGAGATAGAAAGAAATTTTTTGCTCATTTTAAGATTTTTCGGAAGCTGAATAAAAAGGCCGCTGGGAGCTGAATAGAAGATCACTAAGACTTGTTTTGGAACTTGCTTGGGATGAACCAATCATTTCTAACGCGACTAAAATGATAACACTAGGCAACAGCAGTTTTGGTGCATATGATTAAACATCTATTTAATTTTTAAAGATTTTGGCGTTCTGTATTTCATTCATTTGGCAGATTTTGTTTATCACCTCTAGCTTTGATTGATCGGTGGAAGGAAACATTAAAAGTGATAAATTTTGAATAAAAATCAATCAATTATAGCTGATGACTTAACAATACTAAATTAAAAACGAAAACCAATTAAATTTCTTTATTATCTTCCATTCAATAAAGGATTAATAATTTTATTCTTCAAAATTACTAAATCTATAATTTTTAGAAGTTTAAATATTCTAATAGGTATTACAATTTTTTATATCACTTAGGAAAGTCTTTAAGTATTTTATATTAATGATTTTCACTTATTCAACAAATATATGGAAGATTTCAAAACAATTTGACTTTTCTTTTAAATAAAAAATCACCCAGATTTCATTTGTCTTAAAACCTTTATGAAATTTCGTCCCGTTTCTCGTGTTTTACAGAATTGGGAAAAATAAACAAAAATAAAACATTTATTATATTTACCTGGGTAGTCAAAATTATTCCCGTTTTCCGGGAAAGTCAATCGTTGATTTTATGAGGGATTAATCACCGTAATTTATATTTGTTGATTTAATTTATCGGCCTAGCGGTGAAAAGTGATGTCTTTTTTAGTAGAGACATCTAAGGATTATGAAATTTGTTTTATATAGGTGGATAGAAGGTTAGATGAAATGAAAAATGTTGAAAATTAGCGGCTTGTTCCTCACTTTTCATCGCTAGGCCGATAAATTAAATCTACAAAGTTAATCGTTGATTTCAAATTTTCGTTCTGGTCTATTTTTTGACCAAAAAAGTGCTCAAATTTTTAAAATGAATTTTAACCTGTTTTTGGAAAATAGCTCAAAAACAAGGGCTGCTAGAAAAAAAACGAGCGTGCCCAAATTATTATCAACTAGTTCAAAAATTCTTGGCCATCGAAAAAATGTGAATTTTGTTGCCTAGTGTAGTTTTTCAAAAAAAAAAGATTTCCAGTTTTCTCATATTAAGGTAAATTCTCAGATAAAGCTTTTGACAACTGCTTGTCAAACAGTTGCCTAGGTATTGATTGTTAGATTAACATATTTTAAATCATTCCGTGCATAAAGTAAGTTTGAGTTTCATGCCAATTGTAAAAAACCCCGGGATTTAGAAGGTTTATAAAATTCAATTTTTGATAATTTTTCATAGAGTGAAAAATTGAAAACGGACATGTTTAACATAGAAAAACCAGTATTTTTCAGTGTCTATCTAACAAAGTTTGAAATTAAGGAAATGAATTTGTTTCTTCTTGTGGTTACTTTTAAATAAATTTCAATTCTAAATTTCTTGATACATTTTAAATTACCAATCCCGATTTTGACAGAATGCATAATAAAGACAATTAAACTAACTCTATAATTTCAATTGCATTTTAATTTTCAAAACTACACAAAAGCTTTAGCTCACATTTTTACATTGTGCTCACGTTAGATTTATTTTAAGACCCACTTTTCGGTAAACCGTGTATTAAATTCAATGTAAACAGCGCACAGAACAAAAAGATATACCAATAGATGCGGAATTCAAAGCATAACATTTTTTCATGCCAAAGAATCAATCCAAAAAAAATTGAAAATCTGAGGTTGAAAGAACGATATTTCATAGATCGATCCAAGATTGACAAATCCTAGTCCTAACAATTCTACCATGATTTTCATAATTCGCTAAAATACCATAAATTGAATAAAAGAATATAAAAAATATGTCATTCTAAAATCAACTCGAATGAATCAAAGATTAGCTCTAATCGAACGAGTAAGAAACTGATAAAAGATACATCGAGGAACGTTCAACTCACGTATATTTTGAGCCAATCAAATTACCCAATCAAAAAATCATTGTAGCTAATTTTTATCTTAAGTTGTCTTTAAGGTTTTTTGTCTTTAAATATTACCTTACCCAAGTAACAATTTTAGCTTTATTATGGTCAGCAAAATATCGTTTGGACTATCGCATTAATCTTCATAAAAAGCTAAAGCGCATTCTATAACACCACCTGGACTCTAATAAAGCCAAAATCAGGCTATTTGGCCCTACCCTAGAAACGTCATCAAGACATATAATTGTTGGTCATCAATGTTGGTCACCAAAGCTTTTAAAAAGCTATTATAAAACATGTTAGAAATTTTTGTTTTTTTCGGTTCTGTTAGTTCTCGGAGTTTTTTTTTTTATTTTTTCCAGCAACCATAATGGTTAATGAATGATGATTGCATTATTCAGATATGATCTGGTAAAATTAATAGCTAAAAAAACCAAAGTTTTAACCATATATTGAGCTTCTTTTCTACTGCCAGTCAAGATTTTAGGTAAAATGTATATGAAATAGTATCTTAAAATAAATGCGCCTCGTCAAATCTGATGGTCAATCATGATGGAATTGATGGAAAAAGGCCTGAAAATTTTTTTTCCAAAGCTTGCATTGTGAATCCATCAACATGGCGTCATTTTGTGCCCTTCGATTTTGCAACCAACATGGCGTGAGTCAATTCATAGTTTTATTATGGTTTAATGATGACCCCAGAAAAAGCTACGATTTGACGTTTCTCTCGCAAGCCAACCAATTACACGCTAAGGTTGAGTTCCTCATTTCTGAGTTGTTAATCATTAGTACAGTAAATGAGGACAGACTTTTTGAATGAAAAGGGATTGGTTTTGAATGACCCGTGGAATAAATCATGAGTTGAAGTCAAATTTCGTTGTCTGACGCCATCTTGAAATCCAAGATGGCGACTTCCGCTGAACTTTAAAATGGTGTAAATGACTTGAAATCGCATGAAACCCCAACAAAATGGGTATCGGGTGAAAGGGCTAAACGAGTAGAAGTTGAATTTCGCTATCAGACGCCATATTGAAATCCAAGATGGCGGCATCCGCTCAACTTTTAATGCTTAATGCTGACAAAAAGTCGCATTAAACCATCACTATACGGGTATTGGGTGAAAGGGCTAAACTAGAAGTCGATTTTTTTCTTTCCGACGCCATCTTGAAATCCAAGATGGCAGCTTCCACTGAATTTAAAATACTGTTAATCAATGAAAATCGCTTGAACACAACTTTTTTCACGTAATACTACATTAAAACTACTATTTTAAGACAATTTAGATCATTTTAAATCCCTTTTTTTCATTATGTTTCTAATGCATTTAGCACTTTTCTTGTATTATTTATAGTTTTTGTTTTTTTTTGCCATTTATGTAATTCTATTATTCCTATCATGCTATTATGTTTAAATTGTATTGGTCTTATTCTTGCGAAAACTATAAGGTTATGTTGTTTCTGTTAACCGTCTGATTTAGGCACATGTGCCAAATTCGATGTTGCCAAAATCGAATGTTGCCAAAAACGAACGGGGTCTGTATTGTGGTGGTTTTTGTGGGATTTTCAGTCACTTACAGATTTTCAGAGAAACGCGAAAACAGATATTTGACTTCTATCATTTAGCCTTAGCACCCAATACAGTATATTTGGGAGTTTCATGCTATTTTCATTCATTTACAGTATTTTTAAGTTCAGCTGAAGCCACCATCTTGGATTTCGAGATAGCGTCAGAATGAAAAAATAAACTTTTGATAGCTTATCCCAATTGACAAACACCCATATTTTGGAGGTTTCATGCGATATTCAATGATTTAGAGCATTTTTAAAGTTTATAGAAAGCTGCCATCTTGGATTTCAAGATGGCGTAAGATAGCAATATTCGACTTCTACTCGTTAAGCCCTTCCACCCACTACCACCTGGGTTTCATGTCATTTTAAGTCATTTACTACATTTCAAAGTTTAGCGGAAGCCGCCATCTTGGATTTCAAGATGGCGTCAGATAGCGAAATTCAACTTCTACCGGTTGATTTCTTTCAACTTATACCCCTATAATATAGGTTTAATGCGATTTTCAGTCATTTATAGTATTTTCAAGTTGAGTGGTAGCCGCCATCTTGGATTTAAGATGGCGACGGGCAACGAAATTTGACTTCTACTCTTATTCTACTCTCTTATTACTTTCACCTAATAACCATATTGTGAAGGTTTCACGATATTTTCAGTAATTTACAGCTTTGAAAATAAAAGCGGAAGCCGCCATCTTGAATTAATGATGGCGTCAAGCAACATTTTTTTTTCCTACTATTTGGGCCCTTTCACTCAATACTCATATTGTAAAGATATTCATACCACTTTCGGTGATTTCAAGTTTTCAAAGATGTAGTTTTTTAATTTTAACTCAAAACCAACACGCATAACTTACCAAAAATGTGTAAAAATGGGAGTTCCAATTCAAATATGTGCTATCTAATCTGAGCGTGTCCTGTTTTGACATCTTGATCGAGAACTGTCACTAAGTTTTATGGCGGTTTAATAATCATGCACTGAGTGCTATTATAGAACATGCAAAAGAAAGCTTGGAGCAAACTTCTAGGTTTGTGTTTTATTATAGTTTAAAAAAAGCATTCGCAACTCTTTCAAAATAACTAAAACAGCATGTTTAATAAAAGTTTTATTAGCGTTTTCAAAACCATCTGAAAACATATAGTCGAAAAAAAATTATAAGCATTCTGCATGACCATAATAAAACCGCCATAAAACAAGCTGCACAAAAAAATGCCATAATTAAACCATGATAAAACTTCCTAATGCTAGTTGGCATAATCTGTGTTACTTGGGTACTATTCCCCGGGATGCTGACAAGATCTGACTGTGTCTGTATCATACGCATAAGTAAAGCATAAACACCAAAAACTAGGTAGAAAACAACTTTTAGAAAATTCAAATGAAAATCATAGAACTTTTTCATTTCTGTCATCACAAAGAGCGTATTTTGCATTTTTTTTCTAAAAATATGCACAAATTTTCAAAAAATCCTAAATCAGTCTACAACAATCCTTAAATTGTTTGTATCAATGTGGTTTTTGTCGGCATATGCTATCAGAAATTGGTTCTTCATTTCATTATTCCTTAATTATTTCAAGAGCATCGTTATGAAAATTGTGAATATTGTGCCCTTCAATCTCAAATGTATGTTTTTGTAATGAAGAAGCTCACTAAAAATACTTGAAAAGTTTCTTAATATTTTCTACTCTGCATTATTTTCATTTATAAATTGACTGATATTCTTAAATGAGCTTATGATAATAATATAATTTTGTCTGTGATATAATGTTATATTAATTTAATAATAAAAGGTCAGTTTGCAGAAGATTCCCTCTATCACTCTTTCAAAACAAACGTTTTTCACTAGATATTGAAATTCTTTAAATTGGTCGATTTTTGAAAATTTGTAAAATCAATCCTATAGCGCGATCAAGCAGGCAGCCATTTGGGTGCCTTGATATTGGACAATGGGAATTTGAAAAAGTTTACCTGATGTACGGAAATGTTGTGGACTACAGGAATTTGAAAAACGGTTCGTGCCTCTACTGGCAGGCTACCGAGCTTGGTTTGATAAGAATAGCTAACTAACTGATATGAAGATGAAAGATAAATTTTCAT
The DNA here is from genome assembly GCF_029784155.1 of Uranotaenia lowii. NCBI lineage: Eukaryota > Metazoa > Arthropoda > Insecta > Diptera > Culicidae > Uranotaenia > Uranotaenia lowii. Next base: position 113,573,506 of record NC_073692.1, read on the forward strand.
GCAGGCAAATTGAGGCAAGAAAATTGCAAATGCGATATAGTTTGTTTGTTTTTTCCAAACGACGATAAATTGAAATATTACCAAAATCTCATGAAAAAACTTGCAAAAAGTGTGTCGTCAGTGAATCATCAAGGCCAATGAAGGTCATTTTAACTAATGGTTATTAAGTTTTTATTAGATCTATCAATTTAATCACAAAACGGATTTTTTTATGTCATACCCACAAAGTATGCAACTGAGCTAAAAAAAATCAATTTTATTTTTAAATGTTTTTGAAATTACCAACCATCCGAACTCATTGAATTTTAAAAGATTCTGAGAAACTGAAAATATCGGCATTTTAAGGTAAAAACGATGGGTGAATTTTTATTTGTGCCGATCACTGTATATGTCCGTCCTTCGTCCTCCCTATATCTGTCTTCTCTCCTCCCTGCAAGGCAAAAGGGTTTATAACAATCATGGGAATATATCACATACCCAAATTCCTTTCCATATCAAACTTTGTTCCATTCGCTTGATTAATTTTCAATATAGGTCAATAAAATTTTGTTAGGGCCTTATCCTATGAACTCACTGGAAGAAGGGTGGTGTCTAAGTTTTCGCATGCCCTAATCGAGTTGTGCAAAAAAAAGTATAGGAGCCTCCCTCCCGTAATCATCTTACCATTTCTCGTCACATGCTTTCCCATGCGCTAATTCCATCCCATGCCAAATTTGGTTTCATTTGCTCGATTAGTTTTTGAGTAATGTAAGAAATTGTAATGTAGCCCCCTTTCCCCTTTGCTATATCCCTATTGAAAAAAGAAATCATCGATCTATAAAATAATCATATGAACATTTGCAGTGCCCGAATATCGTCCCATGACAAGTTTGGTACCATTTGCTTGACCGGTTTTCGAGTTCTGCAAACATTTGTCTTAAATATGTTTGTGAGGTCCTCTACTCAATCTTCTGAAGAGGATGGGTCTCAAACCATAATTGGAACCTCCCCCGGACTCCAACACCCCCACTTTCTAAGTTTCACGTAAATCGGTTCAGAAATTTCCAAGTCTATGAGAGAGTTCAAATAGGCGTTGTTTTGTAAGGTCAAAATTATCTCTCCGTTAAAAAATTTTTCACGGAGAAAGAAAAAAGTATAAAAAATAGTTAAAAAAAAACATCGAATCCAGTTGTAAGTGAGTGAGAACCAACCTTTTAACAGATTTATAATTTTACACTCTACATTATTTTCATTAAAAAAAAACTATATGAAGCGTTTGGCAGGGAACTCCACGCTTTATTTGCTTTCCTCCAGTATCTTATGCGGTATTTATCACATGGTTGGCCTGGCCGTAGTAATCTCTGCAATGCATGTTTACATGTAGCAGATATTACGTTGAAAAGAGCAATAAAGGACAATAGTTTTTCATTTTCCAGGATGTTTACATGTTTTGGCTATGTTGGCAAAAGAAGAAGAAGGAGTAAAGGGCGATAATGAAATTATTGCGACACATTCAACAGGGCATAACTTTTTTACCATTGGGTAAAATCAAGCAAATTTTGCACACTTTTTCATAGATGTGTATAGTTTACATGCTGTCACACTCGAAGTCGTGTTTTTCGATGGAATGGAGGTAAACCAACGCGAGCCGAGAGAATAAATTCATTCCAAAACCCTGGAATTTTCTTACCTGTCGCACCGGCATTTGGGAAAAATGTTGAACACTCACCAACCGTCTCCAGAGTGTTGAAGCGGTTTCAGGAACGGTTGACGTTGGACCACGGTAAAGTAACTGGAAGAAAACCGGGACTGGAGATCAAAAAGACGGAGGAAAGGTGAAGGGGATGATTCCCAAGCAAATCCCAACGTCTCAAGCCGTGATTTGGCTAAAAAGATTGGCATGCCGCAGAGCTACGTTCAGAATGCAAAGAAGAAAGCTACATACAGGGTACAGGACTTCACAAACCGGGATGAGTGGCAACAATCGACAGCTAAAGCTCCGGCACGGAAGCGCTACGAGAAGATACTGACAAAATATAACTGCTGTGTATTGGACAACGAAACGTTTATAAAAGCCGATTTGAAGAAAGTTCCGGGGTTGGATATTTTCAGCGGCAAGAGCAAGTTCGATGTGGATGACAAATTTAAGAAGAAGAAAATGTCGAAGTTCGTCTCCAGATCACGTTAGGCAGGCCATCTGCTCTTGCGGGCTGACGAGTGAGCCTTTCGTGACAATGGGCACAGTAAATGCCAACATCTACAAATCTGAGTACCTCGAGAAGTGCCTTTTTCTTGCAGCAGCACGACGAAGCTCCGCTATTTTGGCCAGATTTGGCATCATGCCTCTATTCTAAACATGTCCATGAGTGGCATGAGGCCAATTCTGTCCATTTTGTTCCTAGGGACATGAACGCGCCAAACTGTTCGGAGCTGCACCCGGTTGATCAGTACTAGGCAATAATAAAGCGGAAACTTTGTAAGAGCAAGAAGACGGTCAAAGACGAGCAGGACATGTTAAGAAAATGGAAAAAAAACTAAGGAACTGGTATCAGATGACACTGTAAAGACTTTGATGGAGGGCATCAAGTGAAAATGCGCTCAATTTTACACTTAATGCTGCATCGAATAACCTTTCCTTTTGATTTTTGAAGTAAATATATGTATAAAACAACCCTAAAGTTTTGGTTTGATTCTAAACATTAATATAAAATTGACATGACATTTTCGGTGTCGCAATAATTTCGTGCTCGCCCTTTAGTTTCCGAGTCTTTTATAAACAGACAGACAGACAGAAATTCATGTTTATATGTATAGACATAGAAGATATATTCAGCTTCAATATTACAACTTTTTACTGTTCAAATTTCAAAGATTTTGAGGTTTGAAAAATATTTATCGAAAACACCGCTTAACATCAAAACAAAAAAGAGTAATCGAGCTGAATCCAGTAGTTCATAAACTGCCCAGTTGACCTTATCCAACGGTATGAATTAGCAACAAAATGACTAGAAACATTTATGATGTCTTATGCGAATGTTTATTTTTAAACTAAAAATTTGAAATTTCTCTTTCTTAAAGAGACACCTTGTGTATTGAATAAGGACGATTTATTACATCATTTGGTACCTATGAGTTAAAAAACATTCAATCAATAATTGATTGAGCGATTCTTTGTGGATCATTCTTCAAATGATTTCTATCAAATTGTTTGAGGTTGATCCAAAGCTAAAACCTAAATAAAGCTCTACCAACATCATTGATGATGGCACGCAACTGTTTAAAATTCCAAATTCATCGGACGTTTTTCGTTGAATGGAGGAGACGCATGATTAATGACAAATGAACAAATTAACTGGTATAGGCACCATACATACCGCGTCGAGTGTCCTTTCTGAAGAATTGTCACCAATTCGGTATTCAAGTGTCGACGACGGCAATGTTTTGTGCCTCTATGCTATTTCAGCTTCTCCGGATTACTTATTCTTCTTTCAACGAATCAGTGTTAGGTTTGTTGTTATGTAGTTAGATGTATATATTTCTGTGATATGTTTTTATTCAACACGGCTCGCCTCCACACTCTGTAAGACGACGATGACACTGCTGGTGATTCTGCCCCAATTTAGCGCGTTCTTTGTATCACATGTTTGACCGATATTTTGCACCGAGAAGCCGCGCGGGTTTGGATTTCGTGACCGTTAAGCAGCAAATCTGCGCTCTTATGACTGCTTTTCTGACATTCCAATTAATCTTAAGCCGCGTGTCTCATTTCGCACATCCGCTGGGTGCTTTTGAGCACAAGGTCACTCACTATACTGTACTAAGTAGGTACATCATCAACCAACGGCAGTCGTCTTTTTGATTAAAAAGATGCAAAACATTTCTTCGATCCTTGCACTTACAGCCAATTATAAAGGGTGTTGATTTTCATTAGGACTCTTTCCATACTCCAAAGCACTCATTGAAATGATCGGGGTTAACCGGGTTTTTCCCACATTTTCACCAAAACTTTCCAGCAGCGGAAGTCACGTTTTCACTTTTGCTCAGCCGTTTCGTTTTCCGTTTTTCCGTTGCCACACTTGTTTGGTGAGGATCGAAGTGCGGGGGTGTACTACCGATACGTGTAAGTTAAACTGTGTGAGCGAGGGCTGACAGCGGCCGACTGACGACGGATAATGACCGGCGAATTCGCCCACACGCCAAACGGTAGCAAAGGTATTTCGCGGACTAGTCACGCTACCGTTCTGCTACGCCATCCGAAGACAACTAACTAAGCCGACCGCAGCTCCGTCGAGGTGCCCGAGTCTCCAAAGCAAACACAACAAACGAGAAACACCTCGTCCACACACAATAAGTCAGTAACAAACCCCAACTGCCCCAGGTATGTATGGTTGTCTGTTCTGGGTGATTTTTCTTTTTTACATTTTTTTCCTACTTGCTACACTTCTAGCTGTTGCCGGCATAAAGAGAGACACCCGCCCGGTCACGGATACATATATTCATTCATGCTCCATACCTAGCGATAAACATACCTATAGACATACGTGCGCCAATGATAAGTAACTTTTTCTGGTGCGGTTGATTGTGTGTTTTTGTTTTTCCTTTGCCATGTGGGGGTTGAATGAAGGGGTGAATTTTGGAGAACCCTGTGAACAGTTCGAGGAGAACCCGAGCAAAAAAGATATTGAGAAGTTTTTCCGGATGTTTTTAAATTTTTTTAACACTGACAAAATGACACTCTGTTTATACCTATTTGAACCGTGAGCGGTCAAATAACGGCAAACACTTGTTTTGCTAAAACTCTTTTGTTTTTTAGTCGATTTTTACAAGATGTAGTTAAAGTTTTGGAAAGCTGGAAATGTGACTGAAATATGATTCTCAGAAAGATACTAAGTCATCTAGAAAGAATTATAACAATAAAAAAATTAAAACAATTTAAATAAAAATAGTCCTGTAGTTAAATTTGCGAGAAAAAAAAATATATAACGCGTAACCATCATTGAAATTTTAAAAACCGTCATTTGACCACCCTCCGGTTCGTTTAGTGTCAATAAAGTTTGAAAATGAAATTGGTGAGATGTCCCAGCTAACATGAAATCGTAAAAGAAAGGATAATTCAAATCGAATAAAGGGAGATACGGTCAAAATTAGGTCAATATCAACTTGACGTATTTCTTTCAATTTTGCATTTAAAAAACCTGAACACCCCTCATTTTGAAGATGTGTGTGTGTAGAATGTTACTCCTATTTTGATTTTGGAATTCACTCTTCAGTTGTCAAAATTCCGTCCAAGGAAGAAAAGCAGCGTATCAAAATTTTGCTCGCGCATCGCGAAAATCCGAGCTACTTGCACGCAAAGCTGGTAAAATCGCTAAAAGTTGCCAAATCAACCGTTACAAATATAATTAAAGTGTTTGGGGAACGTTTGTCGACAGCCAGGAAGTCTGGAACGGGAGGAAATCGAAAACCGGAAGCCGCTGAGACGACAAAGAGAGTTGCCGGTAGTTTCAAGCGAAACCCTAACTTCTCTCTCTCCAAGATGTCGCAAATAAGCTGGGTGTATCGTCTACAACCGTGCATCTAGCCAAAAAACGAGTCGTACTATCGATTTACAAGAAAGTAGTGACTCCAAATCGCGATGATAAACAAAATACGACGGTCAAAGCGCGATCCCGGAGGCTGTACACGACGATGCTGACGAAGTTTGACTGCGTGGTAATGGACGACGAAACCAACGTCAAAGCCAACTACAAGCAGCATCCGGGACAGGAGTTTTATACGGCAAAAGGAAGGGGAAAGGTAGCAGATATTTTCAAGCACATGAAACTGTCAAAGTTTGCGAAGAAATATCTGGTTTGGCAAGCCATCTGTACATGTGGCTTGAAAAGCAGCATTTTCATAGCCTTCGGGACTGTCAACCAAGAAATTTACGTAAAGAGTGTTTGGATAAACGTCTGCTGCCTTTCCTAAAGAAACACGGTTGTTCCGTACTGTTTTGGCCGGATTTGGCATCATGCCATTATGGTAAAAAGGCCATGGAGTAGTACGCCGCCAACAACGTGCAGGTGGTTCCCAAGGACAAGAACCCTCCCAACACGCCAGAGCTCCGCCCAATTGAGAAATACTGGGCTATTGTCAAGCGGAACCTAAAGAAGACCGAAAAAAACTGCTAAGTACGAGCAGCAGTTCAAGGCAAACTGGCTTTCTGCGGCGAAGAAGGTGGACAAGGTGGCTGTACAAAATCTGATGGCAGAGATTAACCGTAAGGCCCGGCAATTCGGATTTGGAAAAGCGGAAGACTAACTAAATATGTTTCCTGAATTTTATACTAATTAAACTCGAAAAACAAATTTAATTTGATTTTTTAAATAAACGATTTCACCGATTTACACGCATTTTCCCTTGACCAAATTTTAACCGAATCACCTTTTTTTAAGACATTTTGAATAAAGATCGTTGTTTTTTAACATATGACTCACACGGGGTGGATCAGCTAGTGGACTGATTGTTTCCGGACTGGCAAGCGATGTGCGAACAGCGCACCGAGATACACGTGTCTGAAGAGAGCCTTCTCTTCACTAGACACGGCAGACTGGATCGGTAGTATTGGTCTGGACGCGAGAAGACTAAACTCTTGGGATTTGGTTCTGACAAGAACCGGGATTGCGTCACCAATCACTACCGGAGATCCAAGCAGCGGAACAGAGCAGAGAAATAAACTCCAAGACGAGAAAGGCAGGAACACCAATAAAAATATCCAGTTTTGTCTCTTGTCACGTTTATTTTCTCTTCACTACTCTATTTCTATACAACTTAACAACACTGCCTACTAAATGGAACTAACTCAAGGCCAGTGATGCCACATTTAAATCGGTATTTTTGAACCCTAAAAATTCTTTTTTCGGTATTGAAATCCGAAAAATCGGTATGAAAATCGGTATTTTACGGCAATTAAAAAATTTTCGATAGTGATTCTGAAGTCTGTTATTTAATACTTTTTCTAATAAATGCCTTATAGTATTTTGTGTGCTCGTTTTTTTTATACATTACTCTAGCTGACCCGGCAAACTTTGTTGAACCTGTATTTTTGAGATTTTTTTTATATTTTAGCACTGTTCCTTAGTCAGCCTTCCTTCTGAGTGGATAAAAGCAAGTAGATACTGTCGTTTTCCTTGGCCATGTCTGGTTTTTCGGATCCACTTTTTGTCTAGGGGTTTGGCTTTTCTCCGTTATTCCTACTTTTTTCAATTTACTTTCCTTCCTAGGCTTAACAAAACAGTCAGTGACTCGGTACAGTAAACTCTTTCAAAACTGTGAGAGTTCACCGAATGTTTTATTCGCTTCGAGAAGGAAGATTTCTTCACCTTCTGACCTCTTGCAATGTCTGTAAACGAATGACCACTTTTCGAAGCCGCCTCGGTATTTATCTCTTTTTTTACCCCTAGCACACGCATTCTGGTGCTCACGGCGACAGAAAGAACCGAAAATACACCCGTAAAATTTATAAGTTGCAAATTTTGCAAATGCGTTTTTTTTCCAATTAATTAATTTTATTTCATGACATAATTTTATTGACATGATGTATAATCTTTTTATTTTTGTTTTTGCTTATTTCTTTATCCATACTACAGATACCTTTGTGTCAGAAAAAAAAATCCAGAATTATAGTTCAATATACAAATAAGTTACGCTAACTTTTGGTTAGCGAACTAATTTTCTTCCGGTAATTTAAGAACGCTTAATCTATCAAGTTTCAATTTAGTTTAGCCATCATTCCTATTCAAAAACTCCTATCTGATCAAGTATTTTATAATTGCTGAAGATTGATTTTAACAGAAAATGGATCTTTTTGCTGGAGTCGTCATAAACTGAGTTTTTTCGATTTGTGTTTACCTCTGTGTTTAAAAACATTGAAGTTTTCTTTAAGCATGATCGTCAGAATAGAAAAAATTAAAAATGAATTGGACAAAACCAGAACATTTAAAGAATAATGAAAATAAACATAATTTGTAATTTTTCTTTTCATTATTTCATATGTCGTTTTTTTCGGAATTTGTATTAAAAACCCTAATCAAATCTTATTGTGAATTGACATAGCTGAGTTTGACAAATATTTAATAATTCAGGAAAAGTCACTATTCTTCTCATTTTACAGCAACACTTTTCTAATCAATATAATGTTTGAAAATGTCTTTAAAATTTGTCATTTAAATTAAGGAAATTAAAAAAAAAAGAATTTAAACTGTCATGTTTTTGGACTACTTTTCTCTTAGCATTTGAATCCTTGAATGAAGGGAAATCTATTTCGAGTATTTGGAATAAAAATTCAAAACAATCACAAATTATTTGAAATTTTGGTTTATGATCGTAAGATAAGAAACTGTAATCCAAACAGGTAAAAAAAATGTTTTATTGTTTATTTATATCAATATTCTGATTTTAGCTTTATGAATATGGATTTTCAGTTATATTTGAGCGAAAATTTAAAAGCTGATTATCTATGATCTTGATTTTATTTTTGTTGATCGAGTTCAAGTGTTTATATTCTTAAACTCACAATTGATAGATTGTTTTTTTTTATCTGATATCTGGTACGAAACTTTTTTTTGTATTTTTTTTTGTATTGGTTCAGATTTTTCTCTATACATACTTAAATGTTCCGAAATTTTAGGTGGCATGCTTTTTACTTAAATGTTTAATTTTTATATTCTTTCAAGTTTGATGATATATTTGATTACGATCCTTTTTTCTGACTTTTGAAACTGAGAGTTGGATCTAATATTAAGTTAAAGTCCTACATAGCTAAACTTTATAAAAGTTTCTTTTAACCACTGAGCATAAAAAATAAAAGGTAGCGTGCATTTTTCAATGTTTCCTGATCCTCCAATGCGTTCTTATGATAGTGATGCAATTTACTTGGAATCATAAAATTGATAACATTCAATTCTCAAACCGGCTGGATAAATTCCTAACATCTTTTAGAATCAACAAAAAATAAATAAAGGTAATTTTTTATCAGTTATATGACTTTCTATTGGTGTTATCAAAACTAATCAAAAATGATTTGGCAATGGTAATGTTTTGAGTCTATCGAAAATTTTACATCCATATTGCTTGAGTTGCTAAAAGAATAAGACATTTCAAAAAAAATTAAGGGTGCACGAACAATCATCTAAGAAATATTAAATTGCCTTGATTCTGATACAACAAAAAACAAATTTCGTAAATATGCTTCTTAGGGGCCGTTCAAATATTACGTAACGCAATTTTCGATCATTCTGAACCCCCCCACCCCCCTACGTAACACATTCATCTCATATTTTCTATCCTTAATTCACAAAGCGTAACAAACTCTTACACCCCCTCCCCCCCTAAACGTGTTACGTAATATTTGAACGGCCCCTTACCGGCTAGTTGCAGCACCCCATGGGGACAATCATATCCAAGTATCCATTTGACTGGTGCCACGTGAAAAGTACACTGGCAATAAAAATGGGCGCCAAAACTTCCTATAGATAGGTAGATGGATGAACATTAGTAAGCCTTGATTGCTTTTGGCGCCTTCCTACTCTGGGTGATTTGAATGAAAAAAAAAAATGGAAATTGGATGCCATGACTTTTATTTGATACGAATAAAAACTAAAAATTGATTTTCAAATTCCACAAAAACGTTTTTGAAATTGTCTCACCATTGTGTTTTTCTTCGCGTGAAGACAAACACAACAAAAAAAATCGCGTGCAAATCGGATGTTACAATTTTTTTATATTTTCAAAATTCAGAAAACCAATACACTGCCGGCCAAAAGTTTGGGATCACCCGCTAAAAAACATGCAAATTTTGATCGTTCATATCTCAGCCGTCTTAGGACATATTGCGAATCTTCTGATCAAATTTGAAAGATAATGAGCAATAACTATTTCGGAGGTATTTTGCCCATAAATAATGTTTTAGTTTTGCACCTAAAACTTAACCTAAAGTTAGAACATTTTCAAAAAATCGCACTCAATATTCAAAGCCAATCATCTCGCGATAGGGTGAATTAAATTTCAAAATTGAAGTTGCATTAGAATCCTTATTCTATACTTCTCAAAACACAATCACACACAATTTGTGCACAAATTCAAGAATGTACTTTTAATTTATAAAGTAGACACTTAAGTTATCGTCTAAAAGTTTGGGATCACCCCTCAGTATGGTGTATCGACCAAAGACATGTAATTTTATCTCATTCATATCTTTCTCATCTAACATCGAAGGTACATCTGAAGGGTGTATTTGAAAGCTTAAGAATTGTTGTTTTTTCATAAAATCAATAAAAAATTATATTTTAAAGTGATAACCATACAAAATTTACCTGAAATTAATTGTTTTTTGAAAAGTCACACTTATGATTGTGAATTTTTGATAGTTATGGATTTAAAATATAATTTTTCAATGAATTTATGAAAAAACAACAATTCCTAAGCTTTCAAATGCACCCTCCAGATCTGCAATAGAGTTGTTTTTAACATTTCTCACGCACATTAACTGGCGTTCCACTGGCGTGTACGGACGAAAACGGGACAATTAACCTCCAAAAATTCCAGTGCAAAAATTGAGCAGCCGGCCGACGAACACAGTCGTTTTTGAGGTTAATGTTCCAAAAATGAAGAAGTGTTAGTGAAACGCCCTGAATTATAACACGAATACTACTAGCGGCAAATAGGACTATACGATGTTAGATGATAAAGATATGAATGAAATAAATTTTCATGTTTTTAAAAGAATGATCCCAAACTTTTGGCCGATACACCATACTAGGGGTGATCCCAAACTTTTGGACGATAACTTAAGTGTCTATTTTATTAATTAATAGTACATTGTTAAATTTGTGCACAAAATACCTCCGAAATAGCTATTGCTCATTATCTTTCAAATGAGATCAGAAGATTTGCAATATGTCTTATAAGACGGCTTAGATATGAACGATCAAAATTTGCATGTTTTTTAGCGGGTGATCCCAAACTTTTGGCCGGCAGTGTATATACGAAACCTCATTAGATTAATTTCCGCTGGCTATCTTGGCGCAATATGTTATAAAAAACGACAGTTTTCCAACATTCTCAATGGAAAAATTACCTCCAAATTCCAAAGGATAGTTAAAACTCTATTCGTAGACTTATCTTTAACCATTCGACTATCAAAAACTAAATACTTCTTTCCTTCAAAATTTGAGAATTTCGATTGAAATATTGAAAAACGTGCACTTATCATAAAAGTTTCAAGTGTTTCTTACTTAGATAACGCCAAATAAATTAGGTCGTCTTCAATTGAACAGAAAGTCAATATTTTCGATAGTCTCGCTTACACTGAAATATATTTTGCATTTTGTATCAAAATCTCAAAAATCGGTATAAAATCGGTATGTTTTGCCAAAAATCGGTATTCGGTATATACCGATTCTTGGACAAAAATTTGCCCAAAAATCGGTATGAATACCGAAAAATCGGTAGGTGTGGCATCTATGCTCAAGGCGCATTGAGAATGCGTCCTTAAATATTCTTACTTTCTTACTTTCAGCGAGAGCAGCCTCCTCGCTCTCTCGGCGCGGTACTCTCGCGTCGGTGTGGCACTCTTCTCCTTCTCGTGAGTGCTCCGGACGTCGTTGCTGGACATCGGCGTCGCGTGTTGGGAATCGCTCGCTGCTGCTGGCAGCTTTCGTAGCGAACAATCGTAAATAAGTTGGTGTTGAGTGATTTTCTATCATTCATTTACGACAAGCTTTGTCCAAAAAAAGTTTAATCGGATGTCTCCAAATAGTTAAGAATATGCTAATTCGACATTTACGATTTGAGTGAACTGATTTACGATAAATGGGCGATCCTTCTTTCTTTCTTACTTTTACCGGTTCGTGAACAGAAAATCTTAGATAAAGAGTTATAGCGTGAATCATATCAACTGATGAGTTGGCATCGTGGTAAGATACCGGGCAGCCAACTTCGTTTTACTCAAATTACTTGAAATCGTGTATTTTGCTTTTTGTGGAGGAATCGAATTGTTAAAATCTTGTCATTGTAGATATATCGCCTCCAGTTCTGTAGCTATATGGTATTTTGGTTAGTTTAATACAGTCTTTTCATCTGGTATATTTAATTGAATAATTCTTTTGTTACTGCGATATACCTTCTTAAATTTTTGCTAGGATGTACCTGAGAAATGATACATGATATTTCAAACATGAGACATGATTCATGAGATATCTTTTATTTTTCTTACCTTTTTACACTTCTAAAAAAAAATCATTCTATAAATTTACAAAATTGAACTCAAAGATATTCAAATTTGTAGAATTTTATCCAGTGGTTTCTGATATAGTGAAATATAAAAATCGTTTTACTCCTGCCATGGCCGTAGAAACGGGGAGAGGGGGGGGGGGGGGGGGGTTGGGGGGTTAAACATTCCCCCTCCCCCCCCATGAAGGTCCAAATTTGACAAGCGAAATGTTCTTCTTCAAATTCATAAAGTCTGTTTCAAATAGAATCTGATCGGATAAAATAGATCATTTCTCCGCAAATAAATAACGTACAACAAAAGTAAAAATGTCATTTTGTAGGGTGTTTATTGCACTTTAACTCTCATCCACATTAGAGTGTCATTTTGACACTATTGAAAGTTTGAAGGCTTTTAACTTTTTTCAGCAGCTTCAAAAAACAATAATTTCTTCGGGTACCCTAAATGAATTCAAAAGTTCTTTAATATTGTATCTTTATTTATGGACGAACCCTGGAAGCCTGGACAAAAAAAAATCCCTTTTCCGACTTAGAGTGTCATTTTGACACTCCAAAAGTAAAATCTATTAAAGTCGTTTGAATTATTATGAATTTCATATAAAACTTATATCAATAGAAACCTTGTAATGTCAGTAAAATATGTTTAGAACATTATATATAGCTAAAGCTTCTAGTTTTCTCGTTATTCAGCATGAAAGAAAAAAAAATCCGAAAAAACATGCCTCAGGAAAACTGCTGTAGTTCATATATAACACGTCCAAAAAATATTTGCCTTGTGCATATGAAAGCTGAAATTAATGCCTACATCATGAAGCCAAGAAATATTTTTCAATTTTTTTTTTAATGAGATGGTCAAAAAAGTGGTCTGAAAAACCTACTTTTCATTCGATTGCTAGTAAAAACTATTTGAGCGGTGGTAGAACTTTTGAAAAAATATCATTACAAATTTTATTCTAAAACTGACATTTTGTTGTCTTTAGATTTTTGATGCAACAAAAATTGAATTAACTGGAATTTTTCAAAGTTCACTACTTTGCTCGATTTTTTCACAAGTTGAAATTTCATCTGTTTTTGTGGTCCACCCCCAAGTAACAATTTAAGCTTTATTATGGTCAGCAAAATTTCGTTTGGACTATCGCAATAATCTTCATCAAAAGCTAAAACGCATTCTATAACATCACCTGGACTCTTATAAAGCCAAAATTAGGCTATTTGGCCTAGGATTGGTCGATCTTGGATCGATCCTTGGAAGATCGATCTTTTCAACTCTGATTTTCGATTTTTTGGATCGATTCTTCGGCTAGGAAAAAATCGATTAGATCGGTTTATTTTCGATTCGATCTTTCGATCTTTTTTTTCTTATTTAGGGAAAAAAAGCATAATGGCCACCTGAAGGAAGCAGCTTATTTAACCATAGAAAACAGCTATAATATGTGAGTTACATCATTGTTTCGTGTTCAGACACTAAAAAAGTCAATTTCTCAATTTGAAAAAAGAAGATATAAAGCGTTTTCTGCCGTGTAATCTAGCAGAGAATATAATTTGATAAAGTCAACTGATTTATAGAGCAATAGCTTGACTAGTTTACATCTGACGATTTACTTATTTATAAGGTGTCGGAGAGATAATAAAGAAAACTAAGTTTTTTTCAATAAGCATTCGTGATTAGTTGGAAAATTATTTTAGAAATTTTTAATTCATTTCAACACAATTTTGAAAATTATTTCCAAACCTTGTGAATTGGGCTCAGGAAGATGTTTGTGGTTGATTAAGATTTAAAAAAAATGCTAGAATCCGCTAATCTAAAAAAAACAGCGATTTAAAAAAAAATCTTCCGCATATTTTGTTCGATGCCTCTCATATACAATAAAATCTTGAAATGATTTCTTCTAAGCTCTAAATATTTATTGTCAGTACATTATATAAAATATCAAATATCCGAAATATTTGGATTTTGATAAGTGTTGTTTTAAAACACTAGTTCCAGTTTACCATTCATAAAGGTGCTTGATTTTTTTTTCTTTCCATATGTAGAAAGATTACACAAATTTGAAATTTTGTGTCTTTTTTGCGTATTTTTAATAAATAGCAGTTCCCTCTTGTTAAAAATGGAAAAGATCGATTAATCGAAGATCGATCTTCAAGCTCCGATTTTTTAGATGGATCGATCCCAGAACCGTTCATCTGGATCGATCTTGGAGATCGATCTTTTCCCGAAGATCGAACAATCCTAATTTGGCCCTACCCTAGAAACGTCATTAAGACTAATCATTGTTGGTCATCAATGTTGGTCACCAAAGTTTTTAAAAAGCTATTATTAAACATGTTAGAAATTTTTGTTTTTTTTTTTCGATTCTGTGAGTTCTCGGAGTTTTTTTTATTTTTTCCAGCAACCATAATGGTTGATGAATGATGATTACATTATTCAGACATGATCCGGTAAAATAGCTAAAAAACCAATGTTTTAACCATACAATGAGCGTCTTTTCTACTGCCAGTCAAGATTTTAGGTAAAATGTATATGAAATAGTATCTTAAAATAAATGCGCCTCGTCAAATCTGATGGCCAATCATGATGGAATTGATGAAAAAAGGCCTGAAAAAATATTTTCCAATGCTTGCATTGTGAATCCATCAACATGGCGTCATTTTGTGCTCTTCGATTTTGTAACCAACATGGCGTGAGTCAATTCATAGTTTTATTATGGTTTAATGATGACCCCAAAAAAGCTACGATTTGACGTTTCTCTCGCAAGCCAACCAATTACACGCTAAGGTTGAGTTCCTCATTTCTGAGTTGTTAATCATTAGTACAGTAAATGAGGACAGACTTTTTGAATGAAAAGGGATTGGTTGTGAATGACCGGTGGAATAAATCATGAGTTGACGTCAAATTTCGTTGTCTGACGCCATCTTGAAATCCAAGATGGCGGCTTCCGCTGAACTTTAAAATGGTGTAAATGACTTGAAATGGCATGAAACCCCAACAAAATGGGTATCGGGTGAAAGGGCTAAACGAGTAGAAGTTGAATTTCGCTATCAGACGCCATCTTGAAAACCAAGATGGCGGCATTCGCTCAACTTTTAATGCTTAATGTTGACAAAAATCGCATTAAACCACCACTATACGGGTATTGAATAAAAAGGCTAAGCTAGAAGATGTGGATTTTTTTTCTTTCCGACGCCATCTTGGAATCCAAGATGGCAGCTTCCACTGAATTTAAAATGCTGTTAATCAATGAAAATCACTTGAACACAACTTTTTTTCACGTTATACTACATTAAAACTACTATTTTAAGATAATTTAGATCACTTTATATCACTTTTCTTATTTTTCATAAGGTTTCTAATGCATTTAGAACTTTTCTTGTTTTGTTTATAGTATTTGATTTTTTGCCATTTATGTAATTTTATTATTCCTATCATGCTATTATGTCTAAATTGTATTGGTCTTATTCTAGCGAAAACTATAAGGTTATGTTGTTTCTGTTAACCGTCTGATTTAGGCACATGTGCCAAATTCGATGTTGCCAAAATCGAATGTTGCCAAAAACGAACGGGGTCTGTATTGTAGTGCTTTTTGTGGGATTTTCAGTCACTTACAGATTTTCAGAGAAACGCGAAAAGAGATATTTGACTTCTATCATTTAGCCCATCCTGGATTTAAAGATAGCGTCAGAATGCAAAAATAAACTTTTTATAGCTTATCCCAATTGACAAATACCCATCATTGCGGGTACGACATCTTAGCCGCCGGCCGTGGCCTAGAGGACAGCGTTCCAGTCTTCTAAGCCAGAGTCCATGAGATCGAATCCCGATCACGGCACACATAGTACACTTTCAGTGGTCTGGTGGTTTTAGCATTTGTAAGATGCTAGCCAATTATATCCTTGAAAGATTGTACGCCTTAGAGTTAAGTAAATTAGATCTCTTCAAAGAAACATGATGTTTCACTGAGATCCTATATGTGTGTGTTCGTTTTTTTAACGACATCTCGGCTGTAGTGGCAAATTGCCAGGTCCGGCCAGAACTTCACCGGACCTTTGTGAGACCAAATGAATGGTAAAACCCTCTTCTGGAGACATTCTTCTTTGTAAACATTTCCATTCATTGTGTCCCCAGTCCCCAGTGATGAAAATCTTAGTCTTCTTCCCACAACTACAGATCCCTTGCCATATCATCAACTTACGAGCAAATTTATCTGCGAAAACAAACTTGAATCTACCCGCAACATTCCCTTTACGCTTCGCAAGGTAAAATTTGTTACCGGGTATTTGTCCAAAATCCATTTTGACGTAAGTTTCGTCGTCCATCAAAATGCATCCGTTGTACTTTGTCAAAACTTTCTAGTACAACTTGGCTACTTTGCCAACCCGGTTTTGTTTCAGCGTCCTATTGGGGTGTTTGCTTGCATGATACGACCGCAAGCCTTCTCGCAAATAAATTCGTCGAGCTGTACTGTGGTTCGTCTTGAACTTTTTCGCCAAATCACGCAAGAAATTCCAGGATTATTGTGAACTGATCGAATTACCTTTGCTCGCAGCTTCCGGTCATATGTTCCACTTTTACGCCTGGTTTGTTTTGCTCGATCCACCGTGAGGGTCTCTCGGTAACGTTGCAGCACCGAATTTACAGTCGATTTTGGATATTTCAGGAATTTCGTGATCTTTACCCCTGACCACGTCGGTTTCTCTACGTGAGTGTGCAGAATTTTCTCTCGCCTTTCGCGTTCCATCGTCGATAACTTTTGACTGACTGCTTTAATCTTGATGAAATTTTCACCACTAAATAAACAAACCATTCGGATCTAAACACTGTCAATAGACTAAATGGAAAGATGCGACCAGATTCTATGTGAAACAGACTTTAATTTCAATTTCCCGAAAAATTTTTGAGAACGACCAAAATGATTCAAGAGTAACAATCTTGGCTCTGGACTAAAGCCAAACCCTTGAAATCTTTTCCCAGGTACACAATTCTACAACAGATTTAAAAAAATAATTCTCACTGGTTGATAAAAATTTCGTTCCGAATATCAAATTTTAACAAGATTAGATTGAGTTTGCCAGATTGCCCATATTTCTTACCATTTTTCCACTTTATTGGAATAATAAAAAAAAATTGAATTGAGTCTTTAAAATTATAAATTTGCATTGAATAATTTTCAATTTTGCTCGAAAATTAGCTGGATTTTGAGAAAAATTTTGAAATTAATGTCTCGGGTTTAAACTGGTTTGGACATAATCCTTTATCGAATCTTGGTTTTGCATTTCAAGCTTAAATTAGCGGCAATATCCATATTGGAAACTCATAATTTCGCAGTATGAAAGAAAAAATTCAAAATTTTAAACCATTTGAAAGATTTGGATTAGAACTTTATACTTTTAATTTTTATTTTCCAGAGGTGAACCAGCCTGTGGCTGAAAACCTCTTAAATAAAGACAAAAAAAATCTTATTTAAAATTGGAATCAATTAATCAATTTCATAATGATGAAACAGTTCTTCCTTCGTAATTTTTATTTGGATTCACAAGTTGAATTAAGAATGAATTAATAATGAAAGAATTGTGATTATATCCAAAAATTCTGAATTCGAATAAACGATTCCTGGTTGAGGATTCTGAAACAAATTTTGCTTTTTGGTTCATAATACAAAGACATTTTTATCTGGACTTCAGATTAAAAAACCGTCCAAAAATCCAGAACTCAGTTTTTGAACTCAGATTGAAAAAGCAGGATTCAGATTCGGAATTAAAATTCAAACTTCAGCTTTAAAGTTAAGTTTAGTTGAAGATTAAAATATCAATGTGAGAATTTCATTATGGAATCAATTAGCAAGAGATCACAGTTTCATAATTATGATTCATGATTCTTTAGATAAGTTAACCACCGTTTTTGTAAATTTATTTTCGGTATATCGGTGAAAATGTATATTCTTGGATAAAGGATTGAAAATTAATGAAGAATAGTAAATGCTCTTTTGCTCTTTCCTATATCTGTAAATTTTCTACTAAATTTTTTATTCATCTTAATTGATTTTAATCCTGTTATTCTTTCTCTAAGAATATACATTTTCACCGATATGCCTAAAATTAACTTACAAAAAAAAAGAATCTTGATTCAAAATAAAAAATGTACTCTATATCAGAGTCAATTTGGCAACACAAACCAGAAGAAATTACAAATATAATAAAAAAATTTAATATAATTTTATGATTTTATCTTAAAATAGTTATTCACAGGATACTTAAAATTAATTAAATTAATCAAACTTTAATGTTGATCGTAAACCTAGTTTTGAAACTTCAGGTGAAAATTCAGCTAGGAATATATCTTACGGGTTGTTGTTTAACATTACTTATATTGCAGACGCTTCAAACTTAAAGTTTCAAACTAAAATCTTTAATTTATGTCATGTATACAAGAGTTGTTCTTTTAAAACATATTTTATGCAGTTCACCAATGCTTAAAATGGTTATGCGTGTAGGTAAAAATAATAAGCTTTAAATTTGAAAAAAAATCCTGTACCTATATTTCTCTTGGAAAAAAAAAATCAGCAAATAACAAACTAGAATGTTCTGCCACCCAAAAAGCATTCCGTGATTCGGCAGTGATTGAATTCTTAATAATAAATTAGCCTCATGTTGCCGCGTAGGTGTGTTAGGTTGGTTCATCTCAATTGGATTTTATCGCATTGTAAGAAGAAATCCGTCGTCCGCTCCGTCGTACTTAACATAAGTTGAATCACTTTAAACCAAAATATCAACACAAGAGTCCGATTCAGCTCCTTGACCGCGACTTTGGTACCAAACATGCGGGACCCAGCTTTTCGCCTTACAAAATTTGACCCTGTTCCTGTGAAATCGATACCTGGCAAGCCACCCGCCGTTTGGGTAAATATCATCACGAAGTGGAATTGATTTTCCGGTATAACTGACCTTTGTCTGGCCAATAGATGGATGTGATGTTTCCTTCTGTCCTGTGTCCTTTGAATGGTGGAAATGTTCTGCACCAGAACTTTCCGGAAAACCCAAATGGCCAGGGTGAATATGCTACTGCTGACTGCATTGTTGCATAACGAAAGTTATGTTTGCAGGATTACGGAAAATGTATGGAATTGTAGAGTAAATTTAGGCGCTTTCTTTATTTACATGAATCAACAGAGTGAGTTGATTTGAGGTCATTTTTGAATTTACCAAACGTGGGGTCTAAAAAGATTAATTTTGGTTAAAAACTCATCCATGATGTTTGCAGAATTTTTAAGTAACTTTACATGAGTAAATTTCAACTGTTAGGTTTTTATGGAAAAATTGAATATTTTGTAGTGAAAAATCAACATCATTTTTGTGTATACTGTGGAACAGATTTTTATTTCAGGAGTTAAAAAACTAACACTAGGAATCCAAAATACACTATCAGTCTTCATTTTCCAGAGTCAACCCGAAGAAACATTTTTGATGATGAGTGTTTAAGTAACATGTTAAATCAATTGTCACAATTCAAAGCCATTTTGTAATACCGTAATCCGGGGTAGTATTACTCACTTTTTTCAATATTTTATTATTATTTTTTCTGTACAGGGGAATGGCATGTTTCATATTTTTAAAACCAGTACTGGACTTCTATGAACGTAAAACATGGTTGCAGAAATTTATTAGACTACTTTAAATTTGATTTAAAAATCTATTTCGTCTCTGTTTTGAATCTGATGCTTTGGGGTAATATTGATCAGTCTCTATTTTCGACGGTTTTTACGAGTTTTCTTTATCATAAAGGATACAAAAAACCTTCATCATATTTACAAATGCCTGTTTATAAATTTTACCTACCATTTTAACGTTTTCTTTTAAAAACAATTATAATTGAAAAAAGAACTAGAATGGTGCATACATTTAGGGGCAAAAATTAAATTAATTGCTAAATAGTTTGAGCTACAAAATACAAATGAAATTTTATCATCACACATTCCTGTTGGCCCTCCCTTTTGTTCCATTTTAATTTTTTCTTCAAAAACAGCACTATAGCTATACACATAAAAAGAAAAAAAGTAGTTCTTTAACTTTCAACAACCCGTTTGCTTCTAAATGCTTTTTGGTATCATTTAGAGAGCTGTTTGTTTGCGAGCCTTGGAAAAAATATATACTCTAGGATTTTCAAATAACATTTTTACCAACAGAAAAAGTTTCCAAATGCAAACAGAATTTCGCCTATTCGATACTCACTAAATAGGCTTTCAAATGTAGAAAACAGTTTTCAAAAATTCAAACTATAGACTGAGTTATTAATGGTAATGTGCAAAAATTTATTGTTGGTCAAAGTTTCCCCGGTGATCATAGTTACCCCGTTTTACGGTAAACTATTGTTTTTCGCAATGTTAGATAGCTTGACACTAAACTGAACTGGTTGTATTATGGGGGATGTTTATTCGAAGATAAACTAGATAGAACTGATATTAACTAACAAGCAACTTATATAGATACGTTAGTTTAATGTAGAAATAGTTCCTATTTACTAGATATAAAGTCTATGATACAAATAATTATAATATCCAGAAAAGCAAGTACGAACGATCCATATTATTTGCTTTGATGAGCTTGCATACGAGTTTATAGATGCCATACGTTCTAATGATTCAAATGTTTTCTCAAGGCAGCCCGTCTATTTTCGAAGACAAATTTGTGATTTCAATATTTCCGCGAAGGGAGGTGTGTGAACGGAATAAACTGACATCGCGGCATTCGTCTTCAGAGTGCAGGAAGTCATCCAGTCAGTCGGCGATCAAGGAGCGAGTCAATTAGTGTGTGTGTGTTCCCCTGGTAGTTCGTGATCCGGCGGTTCATCGGTTTTGCGTCTGAGCTTCGGAGTTCCGCACAGGTCTGCACATTTGGCGACCGTGACAGATAATTTCCCGTAATCTTAGTTAAACGAGAAATTATAAAAAAAATCGAACAGAAAAACGTTGAGAAAATTATAATCAAAGTTGCTTAGAAATCAAACACTTTATAAATTACGCATTGCGCAATAAACGTAGTGAAATGAGTAATTCAAATACTCCTTAAGCGAGAAGTAGTAGAAGTTAAAATTTAGTGCCATATGTGATAAATAACCGGACTTTTTTTTTTGGAAAATGTGCGGCTTATGAAATAATGCCGAAATAAGAATGAAAATGAAATATAAAGCAAGTCGTAAGGACAGCTTGATCATGTTCAAAATTTCATGCGAGTTGAGAGGACAGCTTGAAACTGGAAGGCAAGTTGAGAAGACAGCCTGAACGTTTTAGAAACAATTATGCAAGTAGGGAGGACAGCATAAAATTTGAAGGTGAGTTGAGAGGACAGCCAAAACCGAGTGAGTTGAGAGGACAGCTTGACATCGAAAGGCGAGTTGAGAGGACAGCCTGAGTAATTGATAAGAAAACAAGCGAGTTGAGAGAACAGCCTGAGTTTTTGATGAAAAAACAAGCGAATTGGGAGAACAGCTTTGAATCGAAAGGCGAGTTGAGAGGACAGCCAAAGTAATTAATGAGAATACAAGCGAATTGAGAGGACAGCCTTAGTAATCGATGATAAAACAAGCGGGCTTAGAGGACAACTTGAAATCGAGAGGCGAATTGAGAGGACAGCCTTAGTTATTGATAAGAAATCAAGCGAGTAGAGAGGACAACTTGAAATCGAAAGGCGAGTTGAGAATACAGCCTGAGTTATTGTTGAAAAAACAAGCGAGTCGAGAGGACTACTTGAAATCGAAAGCTAAATTCAGAGGAGACAGGCTAAGTTACTGATAAGAATTCCATGTGAATTTAAAGAATAGCTTGAAACTTAAAGGCAAGTTCAGAGCATAGCCTAAGTTACTTACCAAATTGAAAATTAAGCAGATTGAAAGAACAGCTTGAGAAAAGAACAATCTTTGAATCATTGCGAGAGGAGAGTTTGAATGGATTTTTCATAATTCAAGTGAGTCGAAATAACAACTTTGAATTTTAAAGCGTTTTGAGAAAGCAGCTCTTCTGATTAATCATCAAGCTTGTTGAGAGAAAGTTGGAGAGTTCGTTTCTAAAAAAATCAATGACCAATGTTGCGGATAGTTTGATGACATTAAACAGTGACGAAATCCAAAGGACTAGATTAATTGATTGATTTACTTCCGAGTCGAGAGGACAGCTTGAAAGTGAATCAGCTGAGTCAAGATGACAGTCCAAGCATCTCATCTATTTAAACCAAGAGGGTTGAACAAACCGCTTGAGAAAAAAATTAATTGCAAATTGATTCGCGAAAGCACGTTGAAATTATACAACTATTTAGATGAGCATTTACAGATCATTCTTTAGAGAAGGCTCTCTCAAATTTTCTGTACACTTTCTATATTCGAACATGTACAATCATAAATTTTCAGTAGGTACTTTTTCCTAATTATTTTCTTATTTTGACTGGCAGTTGAATAGCAATATATTGAGGAAAAATAATCACGTTAAAATAATCACTGTTTCTTGCAGTCTTAATTCGAAGATTCACCACAAAAAAAAATCAATTTTTATTTCTTTTTTATTTTGTTTTATTTATTCGAAAATAATCTGGAGGCTCAAAACAGTAGAGCATATTTCTCTGGAAAACTTTCACAAAAAAATTAATTTTTTGACTCATTCGCGCTGTTGTAATTCAGATGAATTCCAACCGATTTCTATAAAGTTTAGTGTATAAGAATTGTTTTATCATTTTCAAAGAAGATCTTTATTTTATTGTTATAAATTGTCAAAGTTTTCTAGTAAAATTTAGAAGTTTCTTTTTTTCGGTAACGTGACTCATTTGCGACTGTTTCTGTTCACTTTTTAAAACAATCCGATGGGTATAAACGAGTTATTTTTCCTACACAATAAAGCAGCATTGAGGTTCGAATCATATTCAAAAAGTTTCCAAAACAAATCAATCTATTTGTTTTAATTACTTATTTTGTAAAAGTTGTCAAAATTTACACCTTACAATAAAAACATTTTCCAAATTTCATGAAACATTTTAATAAATTATTTTTTCCGTTGGTTTTGTGTGATTTGAATTATCAAAATTATTGACAAGTTTGAGATTTCTCGATAAGCGAACGGAACAAAATTACTTATGAGCGGTACAAGCGCGTGGAATGCGTCTTCTGAGTAAATTGCAGCAGATTCAAAAGTAAACATCGAAATTGAATACAACAGCTAAATTATCCAATGGCAGTCTGCCAGCTCTATTGTAAATATATACATTTTGAACTATATAAAAATGATGCTTGATCCATGAGAACTACCAAAAATCGATTTCTGTTATAATTTGAACAACCATTAATAACTTGAAAAGCACCTTTTTCATTTATCTAACATTTATTGAATAAGGATTTGTTTTGTTCTGACACATTCTTGAAGGTTGATTCGTGTCAATTCGCTCAAATTCCGTTCAAGCTTTGGAAGCTGATAAAATTTTTCATAAATGAAAAACAGGTGCTTTTCAGCATTAACAAGTTTTACTGAAAATCACTCTATAAGAAAGTAAAATTAGAACCTTCGCACTGGTCGGTAGATTGATGAGAGAAATTCGACGTTTGATTTTTTTTTCTTTTTTCATTCAGTCTTCCTGCACCGGTTTCACACTGTCTGTTTTTTTAAAGTAATGAGAAGGATTGAAACCATTGAAACAGAGAAAAATATGTGTGGGAGAGTGGGGTCACGTGGGCCGTGGGGAAACATGGGCCACTCTGAATATCTTAGATGTGTGTTGAAATAAAATTCTCAATCCAACTGTCATAGCTGTCCCTTTGCGTAAGCATATTTTTCTTTATCTTGTTGACTTTAATACGCATCATATGGTTCTTTTCAAGTTTTTTTTTTTCTAAATAACTTACATAATTAAACTTGCACCCACTAACTGCATCGATGGAGAACCTAAAGTTCATAACAAAAATATACTCATACGCTTTTGATCTTAGTTTTGCCATGTTCTTTCACGTGGGAAAGAAATAGTTGATGAAACATCAATAAGTCACACAAACGCAACCAATTTGCAAAACATAGCCTGTGGAAAATCGTGGGCCACATTTTGTGGGGTATCTTGGCTACCTATATTTTTATATTTTTATACAAATTTAGAAATTAAAATATTTTTTTTTTTTAAGTTTTCTTATGTCAAATGAAGAGTTATGAAAAAATATCTCGGATATTTCAACTTCGAATGAAGGTAATAGAGCTTTTCTTTGGGGGATCTTTAATACAAGAAAGCTTATAAAAGCCATTGCTTTGTTTTCCTCACTCCTAGTCAGGATAAAATTAAAGTGTTTACAATTTCAGGAGAAGATAAGGAATTTATTACAAAAACACCTTTTTTGAGCTTTTATTCCAATGTTTGCAAAATGAATGTGTTGCGCTTTAAGCTATTATGCGTATAGAATAAGATTGCGAGATTTTTTTTTCAATGGAGTTTAAATGCCAGGGTCATTGTTCCCTAAAAAATTGCGAGAATTTATTCAGAACCTATCCGAGCCGGACAAATCCGGTCTATTTTGTCTACAAACCTGGCAAAATACAGGCATTTGATTCCAAAATTGTCGATCAAAATCCGGGCAGTATCCAGGCAAATTTTGTTCAATCCTAGGAATTACTCGTTTAAAAAAAACTTGGACAAAGTTTTTAATTTAAATTTACTACCAGATTTTGAATTGTATTTTTGGCTTTCAAAAAACTTATCAAGATTATTTTTATAAAACTTGATCAAAAAATTTCGTTTCGGACACTTAAAAATTAAATTTAAAAACACAATTTGTTTTTTTTTAAGTTTGATTAGAAAATGAGAATAAACCCGGGCAAAATCAGAGGTTTTCCAATGAAATCCGGGCAACCAGGCCGGACCTGATCTTTTCCAAATTTTATATAAAATATCAAAGCAAACCAGGATAAAACCAGGCAATCTGGCAACTATACGATAGAAGGAAGATACATATAGAAAAGAAAGATAAAGGATTTAGGATAATATGTAAAACAAAATTAAGTTTTTTTTCAAATACTTTTCATTTCTATTCTCATTTCTCCTCACATCCTTCTCGGAAACATGAGTTTGGGGAGTTTTTTTTTTTGGTTTTTGTGTGTTTGTTTCAAGATTTTAAATTTCAATTTTTATTTTCGACTTCTTCTGTCTCTCTTACTTCTTCTCCGTAGCACATTGCCCCTGTTTCGCGCCGTTCGTTTTGCTTGCCATTTGCTTGTTCTTCTCTTTCTTTCTGCATTTTTTGTGTGTAGGTACAAAATTGTTCGAAATCAGGGTCTAAATAGAATTCGGCTAAATTTACTCGTCTTAACACGTGATTTTTCTCTTTTGTTTCGTTCCTTCTCCAATTTTGGATCTTACACATTTTAACTGTTCCACTTGTTCTCTTTCTCTCTCTTTTGGCATCAAAGACGTCAACTTTGTGTATTTTGTTTACTTGTTTCTTCAATAAATATTCACAAAACCTAATAACAAAAATATTAGATCCATTTGTTTAGTTTTTTTCTTTCACCTTCATTCATTTTTCATCGTGAGAAAGAGTAATCGTGTATCAATTCTAATAATATGATTTTTTTTATTTACTTCTTTGAGAGGAGTGAGCCAACGAAATGTTTCTTTTGTACGATGATAATATAATATAAAAATAATGTTTGCCTCGTTCACTTATTGGATGAATTCATTTATTCTTTTAACTTTCATTTTTAAATACCTTTATGAACTAGAGTCTGATTGAAAAATTGCTAACGTTTGTTTACCCTTTTTTGTATACTTCTGCTGCTGCTTCTTCTGTTCTCGATGACCGTTGAGTGAGATTTGGGAAATTCCTTTTCTTGCTTACTTTTTGTTCGATTGTTTGTGTTTGTTTTCCTTACGATTTGGTTGAGTTGCAGCGTTTAATTGCATGCTTCGTTCTATTGATTCTGTGTGTATTATCTGGCTACCTCATGGATTTTTCTATTTTATTTCAGTATTGGAATATTCTATTGATCTATGTTCTGCATCAACGCATGGGAGGCGCATTTCTGTGTTATCGTTTTTTGTGTTTTTATCGGTATTTTCCCCTATTCTTCATTCTTCTCCTTCTGTTTGTTTTCGGATATCTAGTTTTAATTGGTAGTACTCGAAAAATTATTTGCTTTTGAAATTTCTGTTTTTATGTGGAACTGACGACTAGTTTGTTTATGTTTTACTTTCATTTTAATACTCTTACGACTCGAATATCAACAATTTTCTATGAGGAACAGTACAAATCAGTGATTTGAGTTAATTTCTCTAGTCCACTATGAGCTAGTGTTATAAAAATTTTACCAAAAAACACGATAGAAAATAAACCGATGAGGTGATCAAATAAACCCAAATGAAACATTTTTGGTTTTTTTTCGCAATGGGGTGACTTTCCATACCATTCCTATAATCTTGTTTTTTTTTTTGTCATTATTTACTGATTTCTTTTGCATTAGTTTTAAAGTGCTCCGATTTGATTCCTAAAATTAATTTCAGTATGTACAAAATCACAATTTGTCTGGGAGACTAGATGCTCCCGATAAGAGTTGTCGGAAAATTGCCTTCGTTAAGATTTTTGTTTTTTTGTCGGATTTTATGCTTGAGTTCCATTAACTTCATTTTTGCTTCTTCGCTAATTTGAGGGATTTTCTGCTATCGTGATGGGTTGTCTAGAGCTATGAAAAGATTTTTTTTAAATTTTGTTCTCATTATGCTTATTGTATTGATTCGATTTTCTCATCTTGCTTAAGATTTGGCGGAAAGAGAATAATTGTTTATTCTAGACTGATTTTGGAGAAACGTTCGCTTCACTTTTTTGGTTCAGACTCTAATAGCTGAAGGTGGACATTTCGATGCAAAGCCCGTCTCTGTTGAAACAATCCTAGCCAAAGTGATTACAGGACCCAAAAGTGCGAGCAAAGTTAGTAGGTTTAGACTGTGAGAATGAATCTTTTCGGTTGATTTTATGTTCAATGGATTTATTATTTATTCATTTTATTTAATTTGATAAATGTCATATCTACAATTTCATGATTTGGTTTTAGTTGGGTTTGAAGGGAACAAATAAAGTCTATGATTGGTTATTTGAAAATTAGTTTTTTATTATTTTGATGATAATCTGCAGAAAAATAAATAAAATTTTGAATATAAAACTCCGTATTAAGAATTTACACAACGGAATTCACTTAGGATTCAGATGTCTGAACTGAGATTCCAAATTAAAATTCCAAATTCCGATCCAGAGTGCAGATTGAAAAATCTTAATTTTAAATATCGATTCAGGCTTCTGACTCAGAATTTTAACCCTGAATTCTAACTCAGAAGTTCGACTGAAAATTCCCAGTCAGAATTCTTACTTAAGATTTTTACTCAGAATTCAAACACTGGAACTTGACTCTGAATTTTTATTCAGAATTACTACACATAATTCCGAAACAGATTTCCTACCAAGAATTTCGACTCAGAATAAATAAAATCCGTTTCAGAAATTTGACTCAGAATTTTGATCCAGAAATCCAATTAAGAAATCCAACTCTGAACTCCGACACAAAATTCCGACTCAGAATTTCGGCTCAGAAATGTTATTCAAAGTTCCGACTCAGAATGCTGGCTAAGAGTCCCTTCTCAGAATTTGACTCAAAATTACGACTAAGAACTCCAACTTAGAATTACTACATAAAAATCCGTATTACAACTCCAACTCAGAATGCCGATTAAAAATTTTGACTCAGAATTTCCACTCAGAAATTTGACTAAAATTTTCCGCTAAAAATTTCTACACAGAAATCCCACTCAGAATCCTGACTCAGATTTTGTATTCAACATTTCGACTTAGAATTTCTACTCAGAATTTGAACTCAAAATTCCGATTCAGAATTCCAACTCAGAGATCCCACTCCGAATTTTGAGTCAAAATTCCGACTCAGATTGCCCAATGCCAATTCTGACTCAGAATTTCGATTCAGCAATCCGACTGAAAATTTCCACTCAGAACTCCTACCCAGAATTCCAACTCAGAACTCCGACTCAGAATTCCAACTCAGAACTCCGACACAGAATAGTGACTCAGAATTCCGACTCAGAATTTCGACTCAGATTGCCCAATGAGAATTCCGACTCAGATTGTCCATTGCGAATTCCGATTCAGAATTTCGATTCAGCAATTCGACTTAAAATTTCTACTCAGAATTCCGACAATAAATTTCGACTCAGAACTCTGACTCAGATTTCCAATTCAGAACTCCAACACATAATTTTGACTCAGAATTCTGACTCAAATTTCGACTCCGAATTCCGACTCAGGATTCCGACTAAGAATTCCAACTCAGAGTTCCAATTCAGATTGCCCAATGTGAACTCCGACTCAGAATTTCGATTCAGGAATCCGACTTAAAATTTCCAGTCAGTACTCTGACCCAGAATTCGAACTCAGAACTCCAACTCAGAACTCCAACTCAGAACTCCAACTCAGAATTCCAACTCAAAACTCCGACACAGAATTCTGACTTAGAATTTCGACTCAGAATTCTGACTCAGGATTCCGACTCAGAATTCCGACTCAGGATTCCGACTAAGAATTCCAACTCAGAGCTCCGACTCAGATTGCCCAATGCAAATTCCGACTTAGAATTTCGATTCAGGAATCCGACTAAAAATTTCCATACAATATCTCGACAAAAAATTTCTACTTAGAACTCCGACTCTGAATTCCAACTCAGAACTCCGACACAAAATTCCAACACAGAATTCCAACTCAGAATTCCGACTCAGAATTCCGACTCAGAAATACGACTACGAATTACGACTCAGAATTACGACATAGAATTCCGACTCAAAGTTCTAACTCAGAATTTCGACTCAAAATTCCGACTCAGATTGCCAAATGAGAATTCCAACTCAGAATTTCGACTCAGAAATCTCTCTCAAAATTTCTACTCAGAATTCTGACAAAGAATTTCAATTCAGAACTCTGACTTATAATTCCAACTCTGAATTCCTACTCAAAATTCCGACTAAGAGTTCTACTCAGAATTCCGACTCAAAACTCCGGCTCAGTGCGTTCAATGAGAATTCCGACAATTAATTTCGATTTAGAATTCTGACTCAGAAATCCGACTAAAACTTTCCACTCAGAAGTCCGACAAAG